>NW_009199131.1:27641-27943 GCF_000690835.1 Fulmarus glacialis | reverse complement strand
GGGTTCCGGGGCGCGGCGGAAGAAGCACCGAGAAGGGCGGGGGGCGGCCGTTGACAGCAGCTTTATTGTGCAGCGCCCGGGGCGAAGCCTGGGCTCGCAGTCGCGTCTCTTACAATACACGGAGCGCGGGTCGGATACAAAACATAACAATAATAATAAGAAGATACAACGGCTGAGCTCGGTCGTTCGGTTATTGCACTGTCGCGTACGCGCTCGGGAAGCTCGTTACATTTTTTCCTATAACGCCGTAACGCGGCCAAGCACGCGAAGCCGCTGTAAGAACATTTAGTGCTATTTTATTT
>NW_009199131.1:0-27563 GCF_000690835.1 Fulmarus glacialis | reverse complement strand
TTAAGCCCCGAGGGAGGTTGAAGCAGATAAAGGGCCGCTTTCTCCTGAAAAGGGCAGCTCTGCTTTAGAAAACGAAAACAACAACAACAAAAGTGTTACTTGTTAAACTTACTTAAGATAAAATTAGTGGGGGCCAGGGGCTGCTGTCCCCTTCCCCGAATACCACAGCAGGGTGGGATGGGGAGGGAGCCCAGCCACTAACCTCCACACCTGCTTTTCAGCCCCAAAACAAGGCATTTAGTGTAAGCAATAATCCTCTGAATTAAGCCAAGAATCTGGTGCTTCAGGACACAGAGTAAGTGTCCTGCAGACCCCTGCTCTGGCAGTAGGGGGCCAGGGGCTGCTGTCCCCTTCCCCGAATACCACAGCAGGGTGGGATGGGGAGGGAGCCCAGCCACTAACCTCCACACCTGCTTTTCAGCCCCAAAACAAGGCATTTAGTGTAAGCAATAATCCTCTGAATTAAGCCAAGAATCTGGTGCTTCAGGACACAGAGTAAGTGTCCTGCAGACCCCTGCTCTGGCAGTAAGATACGGCAAAAGCGGCATCACTCTGCCAGGCTGCCGCAGCCCTCCAGACCGTTCCTCATCCTCTACGGTGCGAGTGCATTTTCTCCCAGCTCGTCCCACTAAGTGTAGTGTGAAGGAAAGGCTTAAAACTGGGGTGGAGAGGGCAGAGCAAGTTCCTAGAACCTCTCGGGCTGTACTTGAACCTTGCGATGACCCAGCGACTCTTCCAGCAGAGCCACCTCGGTCACGGCAGCATGTAAACCTCACACCTTTGTAAACAAAGCTTTTTTCCAAAATCATTTTAGGCCGGATCTCCATTTTACTCCTCACCGTTGACAGAAGTCAGCCTCAGCCTCTGGGATTTAGCTTGTTTTAAGTGGCAACAATCACATTACTGGAACAGCAGGCGCTGGTTTGTGTCCACACACACCAGAGGCCGGTCCTCTGCCTGGTTACATGTGGTACATTGTACAATGCACAAGTTATAAGCAACCTTTTGTAACATAACATTAAAACATACTGTAACAAACATCTTCAGTAGATTGAGGCGATAAAGATAGCCTTATCTGGGAGAAGAGTACCTGCTCACTGCACCAGGCTCAGAGGTGTTTGAGTTCGGTACCACTTTCAATTTACATTCTGTGGAATCTTTTAATAAAGTAATTATTCACCTTGTATTTCCTTGCTCTAATGGGGCAGGGGAGAGGGGAACACTAGTCTTAAAGATAAACAATGTATGTGAAATCTTTCACAACAAGTTCAGTCAGGCAGACTTTATACCCAACAGAAAAAAATGCAGAGAAGCAGCTGTACTGAGTTTGGGAAAACCTGCTGACCTACAGTGCCGCACATGCAAAAAGACAAACCAAATGGAAAACAAGACATCAAGGTAGCTACAAACAACAATAAAAAGGCATCAGATAAGTGTCTGGAGATGGCTACACAGGAAAAGCTATACAAGACATTTCTGGAATTGCATATACAGAGATTTAAATTTTATTCATACATTTATTATTTACACAAGCTACCTCTATTAATTGCCAGAAACTGACCTTGACTCTCCTAGTTTTAAATAAGATTACTAACCACCACGCACAGTAGAACAGAGTTAATACTGTTAGTGTCATTGGTGGCATGAGTGTGCACCAAGGCAGTGAAACGCCCAACAATTCTACTTGGGAAAAGTATCCGTTCTTCTGCGCATGTGATTCTTGGTTGCTGCACTTTCAGCTGGAGCAGCTGGCGAGGCTGTGTTTGTATAGAACCATACTGTTAATGCCATCACAGACCAGAAAAATGCCCACACGTGCAGGTAAGTAAAAAAAGTATTTTTTATATAAAAAAAGCATTAATTCTGTTTATTGCACAAAGAAAGGAAGATTTAAACTAAACTAATACTGCAGGGTTATGTATCCCTTTCCTTTGTTCAAGCTGTTTAACAGGCAGACTATCGGTTGTAATTTTGCTGTATACTAGCCAATAAATTCCAGCAACAAGGTGCAGTAATTCCACATGCCTACACTACTTTGGATGCAGCATGCTAGCTTTCCTGGGAAACAAAGCCATTGCGTGCTCATCCCCTGCAGCTGGAAGGAACAGTAAACCCAGGGAGAACTTGCCAACTCAGTATTTCCTCACGTAGTAAACAAGGTGCATTTTCTATTTCAGCCTCCACCCCATAGGTATGTTACATTAAGATCAACCAATCTTGCCCCAGAAATGCAAAAGGCAAAGGGGCAAGGATATTCTTTTCAAAAGCAGCCCTCTTGGGAAGGGCAGCAGGACCACCCCAGCTCACACCTTCCTTGCAAAGGATTTCCCCTCCCCCCATTTTTTATTCTTTTCAATATAGCCAAATTAGAGATCCCAGAGTGAAACAATCAGATGAACGGACACAGCCACAATACACAGCCACTGAAGAAGAATGAATGACCTGTTTTCCCTCGAGTATGCTCTCACCAAGCATGTGACTTTAAAAAAGCTGAAGAAACCTTATTTTTAAAAATGTCTGTCATAGTTAGCACAATTTAAAACTGTCATTGCCTTTACAACTAATTCAAAACCCAAATTTAATTAAAAAGAATTGGCACTTTCCCCATGGACAGTCATTAGCTGTAATGACTTTGTTTCGGTATTACAATATGTAATCTCTGAGCAGTCTTCCATTTTACCAGAAGACTGTAAAAGAAAGGTCAGGTTTCTTCAGACATTCAAATACCTATTATGAAGCAAAATTACCAGAAAAGAGCTTGTTTACATAAGTAAGAGGTGAAGGGTACATAAGAGATAAATAGCTTATAACTTGGGGTATTTGCACTGCAGTGGAACAGTAGATAAACCCCTTAGGTAAAACATGGAAGCTTTGCTCCTGTCAATGTAAACATTTTGAGTGTGGCAAGAAGCTAATACAGATAGATGCTCTTAGCTTCTAAACACTTTCTAGCCTAGAGCCTCTGCTTTCTCTTTCCTCTCCGACTGCACTGTAATTGGTGCCAATCGATAAGTGATTGGGATAGTTATGGGTGGACCGAAGGCCACCTAGGACCATCAGTTAATGGGAAGAGTTTTTACTTTACTGAGTAAAGACTGTCGTAATCAACTCCTAGCAACGCAGACGCTACCTGGAACACACAAGATGCTTTTCTTTCATTGGTGTATGTGTGGGATTGGCAAAAATCCCTTTCCATTCAAGGGTGTGGATTTTTTTATCGTATTTGCACAACTCCGTAATAAAAGCTGCAGCGGGGTAACTAGCATCAATGGAGTGTACTGGGGGAGATTTCTCTGGCCGCTATTCAAGATGAAACATCCCCGAGGTCTCACCTCTGAGCAATCTTCTGGTTGCTATTACCTGTCCCACTCATGTTAGCCACAAAGAGCTACATCTGAAGAAGCCATCCGCAGAGTTAGGGGTTCAGAATTCTCCCACAATTAAAAAATTCTTCTGCACTTCCTTTTCAAGTAGAGTCATCCAACCCTTTATTTGGGTGCTCAGAGCTTGACTTGCAGAGCCTGTCCATGATCCCCTGCAGCATAGGTTGAACAATCCCCAAGAGAGGGCGCTGGGAGGAGTCTCCATCCCAGCAGGCTTCCATCAGCTGCCAGCATTCCTCATCAAACACCGGAAGACGCTCCGGGCGAACTCCTGGAAAATGGAGAGGGACCTGGTTACCATCAGTACACCTCAAATCTGAGAGAAGCTTTGTCTGATGCTCATTACTTTGGTGCAGGCTGAAGTGACCAAAGTGGACTGTCAGAGGTCTAATGCTATTGATAAAGGCTTACATCTCAGCAACGCCGCTGAGACATCTTTGGGAGCATTGCTGAAGTCACTCAGGAGATCATGCACACTTCCAGAGGATGGCCAATACATTTAGTTTCACTGGAGCCTCCTCTCTGCAACTATTTAGGAAGAAAATGAGTACTCTCCTCTATAAGAAAACAAGTCCCCCCCACATCCACTCATAATGGTGCCTTTGGGAGCAAGTTCAATGTGAGAACAAGCAGTGAGTGCAGCCTTCTGACCAAATACAAGACTCACTCATCTGAGTTAATCTTTTTCACATGAGAAGGGCAGGGATTATATGGACAGGAATTAAGGACACAAAGTAGTAAAGCATTCCAATACCATGATGCAGCATGAAGGATTAAGCTACCACTAAATACAGTACTACACTAAACCTACACAGCCATAAGAGTAAGTTTATATTTTGGGGAAAAACTATCAGTGTTTTACTCAATATCCAGCTTCCTCAGCATGCTGTGTATTAAGCACTTGAATGTACAGATCTCCCCGGCCTCCAGAAATTGCAAGGGATTAAACATTCCTTAGGGGATCATGCCTGGCTGGTTCTGGGATCTGGTTTACATCATAAGTGTTGTACTACTTTGCGTGGTTTAAGTGGTGTGCTAGCACAGCTCCTATGACACTATGGCAAGGAGATGGTTAACTGAAAGCCTTTTTTTTTTTAATTCCCTGCTAATTTTAGTTAGACTTTCAGTAGAATATGTCCAAGTTTACCTAGGTAAGTGTTACTCTTTAGACTGTCAATGAAGCAATACAACTTGTATTTTTAACTTTCAGTTCCAGGAGAATAAAAATGGATTTCTTAATCTCCTCTCAAATTTTACTCAAGCATAAGATGTCAATCAATAGAGTTCAAAATAAGCCATTTATACCTCTTCTAACATTGTTCCAAAGGTGATCTTTGCTTGCACATCTCTCAAAAGCCTCTGGTAACTTCACATGTCCCGAACAAATGTACCAAAACAGAATGCCAAATGCGTAAACATCCACTGAGTTATCATACTTTCCTGTGACAAAAATACATTTGATGAGCAGGGCAAACATCTTCACCACTGGAAACTGAGCAGTCTGAGAACCAATTTCAGTGTTCCACTTCCTCAAATTAAAACCACAATTTCATTGCCAGAAGGCAAGACTTGTGTGATGCCTAGTAACACATCAGGAGTCGTTGCCAAAGGTGGAGGGATAAAAGTCAAGACCTTCCATTCTCAGAGGATTTATACACTTAACCTGTACCAGCAGTTCCCAAGTTAAGGTTCATGGACCCACTGCAGTACAGGTGCTCAGATGTATTTCAGACTTCAACACCAACATTTGTAAGACTCTCAGTTCTGTTTGGCTCTGCTGCTGGCCCAGGAGTCTGACGGAGCTAAGATCAGCCTCTCAATCCAGAAGTTTGGCAATTACTCATTTATAGCAAGTTCACCCACTGAATAAGAGAAGATTGAGCACAGTAAGTGCGTAAGGGCTAAGTCAGTGCTCACCTCTGTAAAGTCAAGGTCTAGCCTGCTAGTCATGAGCATTTCACCATTAGTAGTGAGAACCACCTGAATAATATTTTCTAAATTAAACACAAATAGGGTTGCTTCAATTTGATTGCAATCTTCTCAAAGCAGGAACAGCATCTCAGGATTCTCATAAGTGTGGTATGGACCTCTAAGTGCCTCTGTAAGATGCTTGCACAGGAAAAAAAGTTTAGAGAGAGCCTGCCAGAAGCACAACGCATAGTGAATTTGAACACACTCCACATGTTAATAACAGCGTGGAAATTCCTTACTTAGTATCTATACAAAAACAGGGGATCCTTTCTGAAGTATTTGCCTATGAAAGCCAAATATTTCCAGCTTCCTAATAACTAATAATTTAACTTTCCAATTGCAAGAATATTAATTACTTCAGCAAAGCTTATGAATCCCACAGTTCTCTTTCAAGTAACCAAAAATTTAAGACTGAGACTTAAAACATAGAAAAAAAATACATACTATGCATTCTAAGCAGGCGGTCTTCTGATTTATTTGAATTATTTTTCCCTCATAAGCAAGTTGAGATATTAATTCAAAGTCATGGCCTTCAAAATTCAAGCCAGAGTGAGACAGTGGTGGATTCAATCAACAAACGTACCTGTAAAGAGCTCAGGAGCCATATGAATGGGTGTGCCTACAATACTGCCAGACATCATGGCTTCTGGTTTGCAGAACCCCAAGTCAGTGATTTTGGCTCGATTCTTTTTGTCAAGCTGTAGAAGAATTGATACACAGGCAGCTGACAACCATACTTCTCAGTTTTAGTATTGCATTTTAATATTAAGGTTTTAAACTCTGTTTATGTTTGACAGGTTGGGCATTTGTTTTTAAGTAAGCTTCTCTGATTACTTGGCTGCTCTGGAACATTTACCTAGTTAAGGTCAGTAACAAGACATGCCTTCGCTTGTCTTCTACATAGAAGGTGTGGTTGGGCTTTAATAGATCTGGGAACTGGAAGTCTTCCTTGTAGCTCAAGCTCTCTACCTTCAAGAGAAGTCATTCTACAGCTCCCTTTCCCCTAGGCTTCCTGCCTGAAAATGAGTTAGGGAAACCTCACTGCAAGGCTCATTGTGGCTAACAATACCACAAGTTAAAAGATCCTGTATGAAGAAAGCTATTACTTCACTTATATTACGCTTCTCCTTCCCACTAAAAGGGCCTCATAAGACTTCAGGATTAGCCAGATATGAAAGTTTTCCTTACCAAGACATTTTTAAGTTTGATATCCCGGTGCACAAGTCCCTGACTGTGAAGATAACGGATTCCTTCAACTACATCCAAGGCAATCTGTAATCGTGTTTCTAATTCTAGCCCAGCCTGAAGAATAAACAAACACAGATTTAATTCCTACAAGTGGAAGTTACTTTTGCTTACACTTCTTGCCAAAAACACTGAAAACTAAGCAATTCTCGCTTTGTTTTACACAGTAATAGATACTTAGGTATGGATTTTTTTAATGTGTATATATATAAAAAATGTATATACATACACACAGATTGTTGTTACCTTTAGTCCGGTGTAGAGGTCTCTGTGCAACCGTTCCATTATCAGTAAGACGGCAATGCTGGAGCCTCCTCCATAGCCATAATCTATCACAGAACCATGGAGATGTACGAGCCGCTCATGTGTCTGCAGAGACCTAGAGAAAGTTCAGCACAGAAAGTTGGTCATTTTTATATCCTTCCCTCCACCACAGGCCAAGCCTCACCTTGTAAAGGAAAAATGCTCAACGGCTGCAGCTTTAGCACAACAGTGAGATACACCTACACGATGTGCCATGCAGTAAAAATTCACAGCACCCCCCCAGTTCTGAGGACCATAACAATATACAGCTGTCTTATCCAATTAAACTCAATTAGAGGTTATAGTACCTATTAAAGGTTATAGTACCAAAGAAATACTGATTGTTTCAGCTGTCTGTACTGCAGCACCTGCCTGCAACTGTTTACTGAAAATGAGCTGTTTTCTGCAGAGCAGACCCATCAGATTCTTTTCTGAATTCAAAGAGGACAAAGACAGATTGGGAAAGGAGGGATGATTCAACACCAAAAATCAGGGGAGGAAGAACTGTTTGCTATCATACTCTATTAATTCTAATTTAGTCTGCAAAATAGCAAGCATTTGAACAGCGCAGACACCAGAGAATCAGATTAAGACAGGAAGGAGCATGTCGGCCTACCATTTTGTGCCTGCTGCATTTCTGCAGCAGCACTGGCAAGCTGTCTTGCCTTTGCTAGAAACGGCAGCCCAGCCTTTCATGAGGTCAAGTCACTGATTGCAGAGTAGAACTACAGGAAGCAAGGTTCTGCCTATGCAAATGCAAATAACGTTTGTTTGCAGTAGTGAAGTTCAGGAGATCCCTGTGGAATGAGAAAAGCGCTTACGATACACACCTCATATAGTGAAACTCAAGTGCAAGGTCATTCCAGTGCTTCTCATCTGGAGGAACAACAGATTTCAGTGCACATGGGAAATGCCCTCCCCAGCTGTCACACAGATAGACGACGCCATACTGTCCTCGGCCCAGCTCACGGCCCAACTTTGGTTTGCCTGTAAGGCACAACATCCATTTAGTTCCACATTAAAACATGTTTATTTCTTCCCGTAGACTATCAGGCTGGCAGCCCAGAGCTTTTCATGGGCCAACAGCTGCACAATTCAAGGTACTCGGGATGTGTCAGATGAAGGCTCACTGAAGTAGTTGAGTGAAAAGCAAAACACCCCTCCTACTCCTTTACACCCACTGACTGCTTCAGAGGAGGGAGCAGAAGATAGTACAGAGAACATCAAGCACAACGCTCACCATGTAACAGCACATCCTGGAGGGACCTGCTCTCCAGCGAGAGTCGTGCTAGCCGAGGAGCATGATCCTTCCGCACCTTCAGCCACAGGTCTTCTGTTTTCTCCAGCCTGCCAGAATGGCCATCTTCTAACTACAAGAGAGATCACATACACACTGTAACCCTGCCTGGTTTGAAGCCCTAGTGTAATGAGGTTGAGTGCCCTTCCACAATTGTGTGGAGATCCTACTTAAAGCACGCCTAGTTTAAAAATAGGACCTTGTATTAGGGCACTCACATCAGCTCTGCCATTTCTACCTACAGAATGGCAGCATTAACTGCACGAGCTGCTCTTTTAGCTACCTCTGCAATTAAAAATCCTCTTTGCATAAGTGGCAATGTACAAAACAAGACCTCCTTCTTAACAGCTCCACACACTCACCTGTCGCAGAGAAGCTGCAAAAGCCTCATGGGAACTGTTTAGCCGGGTCCGGAACTGGCTGCAAATGCTCTTGGCTAACTTGGACGCACTGAGGCTCTCAATAGCATCCTGAGCAACTTTCCTCTTCCAGTCACTGGTGATGGCAGGTGGGCTGACCCATGTAATCCGCTGGATTATCTAGTAAAACAGGAAACAGAATTAAGGCACTAGCACAAAAAAAGCAAAGGGTCAGTCAATTTACTCAGACTGCTTAGATACCTTGTAATAATGCACAGTCATCTGCACATAGAATCAGGCTAAATAATTACCTTACAGTAACAACTAACAATTTAGCGGTATTGATCACAATATTGTTGTCCATGCACACTAAATAAGAGATTTGATTTTTCTGAATATCTGCTCAGTTCATTCCTACAAGCCAACCATCCTTTCACGTCTGACCAAGTACATAGCTAGACAACCACCACTTGGAAAACCACACAGTTGTGGTGCAGCCTGTACGCTGAAAGAATGGGCAGCCTAAGCAGTAACCCAGGGACTCAGGAAGAGAGATGTTCCTAAACTGGTGAAAGCTACAGTGAAGCAGCTTTTTGCTGGACAGACACGCTGTCAAGGTGCGGAAATCCTAGGTGTCGGTATGCACCACTTCCCTTAAATTGCTGGGTGATTAAGATGCCCTGCCCCACCCTTTATTAGAAGCCACAGAAATCCAGCTGCTGCACACCCAGTCTGGATCCTTCTCCCAGGCTGAAGGAGAAATCTGAAGCTTTGTTACCACTCAGTCTGCACTGCACCTATTTGGGAAACACTCATCTTCCTCTCACCCTTCCTCATACAAGGAATCTCAAGAGGGAGAAGGCAGTAAAGGTCATCAACAGCTCAGAGCAGGAACTTTAGAAAGATGAATGCTTTAACAGACAGAAATTTAAAACAAAGACCTGAGGAAATCTGCTCTGCTCTGGAGGGAGAAGAGTGAATACATTGCAAAACAAACAAATAAAAAAGCCCACAAGAAATCCCCAAGCCCAAATAAACAACCAGTTACCCAAAACATAAACAGCAAGAGTTTCAAAATGCTGATCATCATTCCTTTTCTGTTTCAGAACAGGAAGAAAACACTAAAGAGGTATTTGCTTTAAATTAAATATTAGCATCCCCAGGAATAAACTATACACACAGCCTTAGTGCTGAGTGGGGACGCAACAGCTTTCCAATGCATGTGCCCAGAGCCAAAATTTAGAGAGCACCTGTGAGTATTCACATTACTCTTTGCTCCAAAAGCATTTCACTATACAGTGACACGTACTAGAAAAATGATAAAGATGCCCATACCTGTTTGATCTGTTCCCACAGCATCCTGGTAACTGTTGAGCCAGAGTGGAAAGTGACTTCAACATGATAGGCTGCATTTAGTATCTGGAAAGCGGGGGAAAACGAAAGTATGGGAACTTTGCAAGCTATAGTCACTATAAAATTTGCTAGACCCTCTGAAAATGAGAAAATGGACACTATATGGGATACTCCATGATTCACTTGGTTCAATTCATTTCTTCTATTAAGCTCATAGGTATTTCCAGGCTGTAATCTGATTCAGGAAAGGTAAGTACTAGGCCTT
Organism: Fulmarus glacialis; assembly: GCF_000690835.1. Lineage (NCBI taxonomy): Eukaryota > Metazoa > Chordata > Aves > Procellariiformes > Procellariidae > Fulmarus > Fulmarus glacialis. The sequence goes on along the minus strand of NW_009199131.1, from coordinate 17,387 downwards.
TAAGTGACTGTTCTCCAGCTTTAGCACCTCCCTTAACGACACCAGACCCACACATACTCCAGAGCTGTGTTCCTCTAATTTCACTGAGCATCTTAGCCTCCTACCACCCTTGCTGGATCAGGATAAAGATAATTATTAAGAATATTCTAGACAGCCATTTAAGCCACCATACCTGTTTGAGATAATTGCTTGTGATGTGTACAGAAACATCCTTTGACTTCTCTAAACTCCTTGCAGGATGTACTGAAACCTCCCAAGACTCCTCCAGGCTCTTCAGACATCTCTCCAGAGTCCCTACAAAGCTCTCTCGTAGATAGTCCACTGAACTAATTAACTTGTTGGCAACTGCTTGGTTTAATCGAGAAATAATCAGTTCCTGAATTTGCTTAATACAACACTTTATGTCCTTGGAACTAACAGGTTCCCCATTCTCAGGAATGATGATATCTGCATAAAAGAAAAGAAAGAGGCATCTTTTGTACTCAACATATCACTGGTGCAACAATGGCTACTGAGAGCTGCTTTGAGTGTTTTGCAAAGGAGCTATAGCACAGCTCCAGTCCAGCCAGCTTCTGCTCCAAATGCTCTTCCACTATTTTGCTCCTTCAGAGCTTCATTACTTTAGACCCAGATGATACAACCTGAAGGCAACAGTGTTTCTAAGTCATACAAAGAAACCCATGAGCAACAGAAGAACACATACTGACTATTGCAAAGGATTAAATTTTTGCCAGACTGCGTGTCTAATGCTGCAATGCTGGTTTTACAGAGGTCCCAAAACCAATCCTACAGATTTTGAGTAATTTGGTATTCTGTCATAGAAAGTACTAAAGCATTAGAATAGCTCCAGGAATGCACATCTGGTACTCCAGCTTCAGGGAAGCTAAAAATCACATCTGACCAAGGTGGAAAATATTCTGATGTTTGCTTCCATTCACTGGTGTTCAAATTCACAGGATACTCAACTCTAACACCTGATAGACTCTATACAAGCATTCTGCAGCTACTACAGGTTTACAGTCGTACAGTGATGACAAGTCAATTATCATCTCAAAAATTAAAAGGCAGAAGCATAAAGCTGTCTTTCTATCTAAAGAAGTACAGATCAGGAAATTCTTCCAGGCCACACTGCAATCCATAAGCACTGCTGGATGTTGAATGTTATAAAGTGATGTAACAGCCACACCGGTTACATGAATTTTTTTTCCTGGTACCTTGAAGAGGTTGATTACCACTTGGTATTTTTAAACAACCCTGAGCAATCACTGCTCACGCACTGTAACCACTCTGAGCAGTACTACATTACTACCAGGAGCTGAAGACCTTGTCTCTGGATTTCGGCCAACAACAGTCTAGTGTACTTAAAACAAATCCAATGATCGGCAGATGGCATTAGCTCCTCAAAATAACATCTTCCTCCTTTTAGGATATTACTTCAAATACTGATAGCCAAAAAGATTCTACACTCTAAGTACTCTGAGTGATATTTGTTGTGCATATAAACACATACACACATTTACTGCAGGTGTTTTAGCTTGTGCTGCCCCTAAACATACTCCTGCACATACAGAATCCTGAACTTGGGCACTACAGTGCTCCAACTCTGTAAAGAGTGGGACAGACAGAATGCAGGAATTATTGCCTGACCTGATAATGGAGCAATAGCAGCCCTAAACAGGTAGAATTAACACACTCATTATACCTTTAGCATATGCTAGTTTGTTGGGGTTTTTTGCAGCATGCAAAGAGGTTAATGTTGCAATTAAAACAAGCTATTTATGAGGATGACATTTTGCATGGCCACTACAAAGCAAACATTTCAAGAAGCAGGAAAGATCTTATTCATTTCCCACCTGCAGAAGCAAAAAGATCCAGATCCTAACCTGCAGGATTAAACATAATCCATCATTTCTCCTCTTTGTCCCAGGAGATAACACTCCAATTTGAAATTGGGAGGAAGTAAGTCAAGACAAACAAAATTATCTAGAGTTTTCACCTCTCTCATGCCTCAGAAGAGCATTCAATTCACAAAAAATAATTTCTTCTAAACATATAACCTAGAGTTATTTCTGATTTTATTTTAAACAGAATCCCAGCGAACTGCATTTCCTTAGAATAGAAACGATTGTTATGGTAAACCTCTGCTTAGCAAGCAGAGAAGAGAGCTGTGGAATTATCAACCTACAAATCTTCACTTTGATGTTTATGACAGACCCATATTCCTGCAGGCAAAATTTGGATAGCCTCTCACCCTTTGCAGTTTACACATCATTCTTTATGCTTCCAGCTTGTGTGTTCCTGGAAGTTCTGGTACTAGAAGATGTAGTGAGAATTCTTACATCTCCCAAAAAACACACACTAAATGCCAAGTGTAGCCCTCAGGAGCACAATATGTTGTGTTGATTTTTTTTAAAAGGAAAACCTTACCTTCCTAGAAGGATTTCATTTTAGGAGGTTCTATACCCAAAAGTCTTATGCAAACCTCTCTCAGACAAAGAAATCAAGCAGAAAGTACAAATCAAGCCTTCATCGCTAAAACTCAAACAGATTTTTTTCTTCAGACAGATTTATTCCCAAGTCTCAACACAACCGCTGAGAATTTTTATTTTCTTCTTCGGCAGAATAGGGCATTAAAGCAGATAAGTAAAATACCCTAACCCAGAACTGTCCAGCAAGGTCTGGAGGAAAAAGTCTGATGTATATGAAATCAAGACTTAATATGTTCAGGCTTCTCATTTAAGAACAGTGCTTTTTACCCAGGAGACACTACAGAAAAATCCTTTGTGTATTAGTTCTGAATTTTCTTGCAAAGCTACTTGTCTAGACTGCCATTCAACTGTCCCTCAGCAGACAGCAAATATTACTCTGCCACTCTCCTTTAAAGCCCCTAACCTCTTCGTTCCCGTTACTCCTCTGCCAGTAGTTACCTTTGAATTCCATATTAGCAGCATCCTCCAAGAGCTCCTCTTTCATATTGCTAAGAGTCTCTATGATCATGTCCTTCATCTCCTCTTGTTTGCGGTTGGCAATATTCATCAGAGACTCATACAGCTCATTCTCCTTCTTGCGGGTATACTCCAGCCTCTTGGGGGTGATTTGCAGGTCTCGCTGCATGTCGAAAGCCTGATTGATGAAGATGTTCAGGCAGCGGCAGTGCACCTCATTTAAACTGGTAGCTGCTTCCACGAGATGCTTCTGAAGCACCTGCCTGGAAAAAGTGCTTAGGAGACGGAGCTTCTCAAACTGCTCCACCAGCATGCTTTGGGCATCAGCATCAGGACTGGGTGCCCCGCAGCTGCAGTGGTTGGTACTCAGGTACTCCAAGTCCATCAGCTGGCAGTAAAGGGAGGACTTTTCATTACCAGTTTTTTTAGGAGAGATCAGCTCAACCCCCGACTCTGGCACTTTGAAGAAGAAAATGGGCAAAGAGAATTTCTCCTTGATTTCGCGCAGTTCATTCTCATCTGATGAAGAAAGTTCAGCCTCGCTGATGGCAAAGATGACAACAGGCAAGACTTGGTTCACGTACTCTCCCAAGGTGGCTTCAGCAGACTGGAATCCACGACACGGTGCTACCACAACATCCACTTCCTAGCAAGCGAGGAAGTTAAAAAAAAATAGGTTTGTACAGATCCTTTTAAAACCTGATACGTGCAGAAGTGCACTGTAATTCATTCACAAAGTGCAAAACCAGAAACATTCAAACCCTTTAGAACAGTTACGGAATCTCACATACAGCACCATGCTTTAGTATGTAGCCTACCTGCAAGGCTGATGACAGCCCTCTCGCAGGGATGCAGCCAGACATGGATTAGTGCCCACTGACTCCAAAACTCGTATTTTGTACTAAGTGCCTTTGAGTTTTAGCCTAGTTCAGAACAAAACTTAGAACAAGTTTCCTAGGTAAGTACTATTGCAGAATAGCTGTAATTCTTGAGCTTATAGCTTCCCCATTTTGCAACAACCTCTCCCATTGATGTTTACCAGATCTGCAGCTCTTTGAAGAGATATTCATGCTGTCAGTTTTCAGTGTAGCTTAAAACGGTAGAAAGCACTACACTAGCCACTACTGCCAAAACAAAGGCAGCACAATAACCGATTCCAAAGAGTTTACAGCCAAAGGACAGACGAGGAGGAACAGATGGTTGTGACAAGCTTAGTTATGACTTTCTTCAAATCCAACCAAAACCTAAGAGATGTAATTTATTTACTTATTTTCTTACCGCACAGAGTTTCACTGCTTTGGTCATGTGCTCCTGCTGACACCACTTCTTACTAAAGTGGGGCCAGTTCTGAAACCTGTTTCCTTCCCTTCCAAGGAAGGAGACAAGATTCACCTTTGGATATGTGAGAACAGTGTTAGAACTGCATATATCGCCCTACTAAAATAAGGAAAGAAAATGTCAAAGGCTTTGAACTGAAGACAGAATTTAAGTGCCATCTTCCCAACTCATAACAGGAGGCGATAATTAGGAATGCTTCAATCATTTTTCTCCACCAGAAAAATTAAAGACTTGACCACATCTCCCAGCTGCTCTTAGAGCTAACAGGAAGTCATTACTGCCACGGGACTCCCCAGCACTGAACTCAAACCTGTCTGATGCACAAGAGGTTGAGCAGAATGGGATGTGCAGTGCTGCAATATTCACCAGGACAGATGACTCACGCCAGCAACTAAACAAAGGAGGAAGCCAGTGCTGTCTCTAGGAGACAGGAAGAAAACCAACACAGACAACCAAATACAGCATGTGCAACTGGTCCTTCTGTTTCCACAGAGGCCTCTCAGGCTTTTCCAAAGAGCATTAGCAACATTTCTTGCCCCTCCCCCCCGGCTTTTTTTTTTAATGTCCTACAGAAGTTTAAGAACTGTCTATGCAGCTTCATACTATGAGGGATCAAGTCTTCCTATAGGGGGAATACCTATGACTCACACTGGATTCCTGAAATTTTTAAGCTGGTTCTCCCAAGGTCACACTGCTATAAACAGACTGAAACACTTCTGACAGCTGTGAGCATGAAATTGCTGTCAAGTAACTTCATTCATGTTCTCCGTAACTAAACAGCCCTTTTTAAAATATCAAAGCTTCCCACTTAGCAATCTGAACATCAGGTATGCAAATATCAGAGTTACAGCTCTTCCACTTAAAATATGATGCACAGGTGCTGTCAACAGTAATAGAAAGAATTCAGTTTAAAAAGAATACCATGCAGACACGCTACGTACTCATCTATGGATTCAGACTTGCAATGTCAGGATGACCACTGCATCCCATATCCCAGAACAAAAAATGAAATCAAGGATCAGGTAGGTCTTGGCCTATAATAAGACAAGTGTAGTCTCACAAAATGCATTCACGGACCACTGAAATGTGCCATTTTACTAAGTCAACAGGTAATTCCTCATTTCCAAATCAGTTAAAAAGCATTTATTTGCTACGTCCCAAGAGGACCTTGTCCTATTTTGCTAGGCTTCGGCCAGTGTAATCACTGTTTGTTTAGTTAAGTGAGGTGCTGAGAAGCTAACCCAATTTAATCAGATTTTTACCCAAATTCCTACCAAGGAGATTACGATTGAAGGCCCAGCTCAGTCTTTTTCTAAGCCAATTTTAATACTTTGCCTTCCAAGAATAGTCTGTGAATCACTGAAGTCTGACAGTTACTGCATTTATTACATGTGATCTAATTTCATTGCCTCCCTATTAATCCGAGGTACGTATATATGCCTAGATTCTACTTAGAACTTTTTTTCTCTTCACACACTCCCCCCCAATTTTTCTGAAATCTTGCCAGTTTATTCTGTTTCCATGGGGATCTGAGTCAGAAGTTCATTAATTCTAATTTAGAGAGAATCGCAGGTAAGAAAACTGAACTACACCTCTGGTCTCCAGCAAACACTGCTGTCCTTTACAGAACATAATTGCTTTGATTTTGTGCAATGACTCTGAACCCCACTTCATCAGGAAATTTCGTTTTACCTTTGCTGGAAGGGCCAGCCCAAGAAAGCCTGTGAGGTGTACACACTCACGAAACAGTCTGAGAAGCAGTGCTCTTTCTGATCATGAACTCTTCCCCTGTAAAAGGTATATCACTAAGCCAGCAAAACTAGAAACAGAGAACAGGTTTCACATGGGTGGAAGAGTAATTTTATGGTGCTGACATTTTCAGTATCTTCTACGCTCAGTTATGGCAGCGTAAAGGGACAGAGGAAGAAGGAAGAAGGCTTCGGGTATTTGATGCTGGTACATGGCAGGAGCACTTCAGCATAGCCCGAAGTAAACTGATGCTATGTGGAAGGATGTGTGTCCCAGCCAACGTGAAAGCTTTTCAGTTTTCTGTATGAACGCCACAACCAAACACATTAAAAATACTCTCAAGAAGGCGATCAGGGCATGTTCTTCCAAGTTTTAAGCAGGATGCACATTAAAATAACCACCCAATAGGTACTTAACCACATTCTTTGCTACTTATAACAACTATTAATTCGTATGACCTGAGTCACTGCTATAGTACCTGAAGAAATGCAACAATAAACCCAAACTAATTCAATTCTTCTGTTACAGCTCATAGAACCATCTTGTATTTCTTCATCCATTCCCCAGCTTTGTCAGAGCAGCTGAAAATTTTTTTTTCTACAAGCCCTGGCTAAAACTTTTCAGCCCAAGACTCAAAGTCACATGAAGTACAAAGCAAGACAAAGGCATGAAAAAGGAAGCTTTCAGCCCTGTTACCCTCCTCCCATTCAGCTGTACCATCTAGACAAAAAACAATACTTCAGAGAAGTCCATTTCAGCTTCCAGGCACAACTGATAAGTTAAAGAGCCAACTGTTTACTCCCACTGTAAATCTAATAATCTGTCTGGCTAGATGGATTATTCCCCATGACCTAGATGCATTCCTGTGCACAGTGATCCCCAAGGAATAGAGCAGCTTTGCCAAAGTTTTTCCTTCTCCAATATTTTACGTTTAAAAATAACTAAGTTCACATACCTATTAGCACAAGGTAGTGTTCTCACAGCAGCTGACCCATGCAAATGAAATTTTTGGCTCCCTCCTCCTCATCCCCTTTTCTGTGAAACAAGTTTTGATTAAGACATCTTTCAGTAACACAGAAAAGCAAGCATGGTCCCATCCTGGATACCAGACTAACGAAAAAAACCCTCAGCGTGCTCCACTGGCAGTTCAATATTAAAAAGTGGTATATTCTACACTTGTATTGAATTTATCTCCAAGTAAAAAAAGTAGTTTTGTTAATATTTGGATACTGTTAACTTAAAAACAACTTAGCCTTTCTTTACTGGAGCAATGGCTATCGAGTTTGGATTTAGCAAACAAGTAACTGCATGGAGAAGCATGATTCAGCATTAAGTGCCTGTACAAAACAGCAGCATGTAACCTAGGTGCCCAAGCCAGCCTGTGCAATTACATCTCTTGGTAAGAGATGCTCAGGCCTGAAAAGCTGCACAGCACTGCCCAGGTCCTGAAGTCACTGACAGCTCCTGTGATGGCAGCCTACTGGTAGATAAGTGTCCTGACTATGGGGAACGAATGTAATTTCAAACAGAAATCCACAAATAAAATTATCATCATCTCCTATAACTGTTCAAGTCCACAATAAGGACCCGCAAATGTTTCTTCAAACACCAGCAAGGTCTTTGAATATCTAGAATGTAATGTTTCATGATAACCTTACATTCTTAGAAACTTAGAAACGCAGTACTACTTTTAAGCACTCTGCTATTGGGAGAAAAACAAACAGATGAAAATACTGGGATTCTAGGTAACAGGTGGGGTAAAACTCAGATTGATTTCCCTCCCCCTCTGCCCAAAAGGTGCTGGGCTCCTCCAAATTATTTGGTTCCTGGGAAAATCTAAATCCTTAAGATCTGTACTGAATATCATGTTATCATCAAGCATGCAATTGTTATTAGACTCCTAGTTTTGTTTCACAAGTTAAGAAAAAGCAGAAGTTCCTTCAAAGTAGTTCTGCAGACATGCAACCTTGGATAGTGTCCAAAAAACCTCATCCATTATAGCTCCAGATATACATTCCACTAGTTACAGAAGTAGTGTCCATGACTAGCAGATATTTTGTTGTCTTGGTATATGCTGAGTAGAGCTGGAGAATGCACATTAGCATTAGAAGGGTGGAAAAAACCACAGGTCTCTCAACAGGAGGTCAGACTCCTGTAATTTAACAGGAAGCTATCCCTAGCCCAATTACCTGCTAAAATGCATTATGTTCACCTGTTAGCCTTACAAAAATTTTGTTCTTTCTTTAGCCCCTTGAATTCATGTAAGGAATCCTTTGAATCAATCTGAAGCCAGCTGTGATTCTCCCTCCCTCTCCTTCTATTGGAAGAGCTTTTTATTTCACCAACCCTTTTCAAATTAATTTGAGTAGCTGTTTTCATCTAAGTGTCCTAAATATAACCAAAGCCAGACAGAGAGATCTTTGTCACTCACATGAGAAATCTGAAAGAGGGCTGTAAACTGCAGTGTGTCTAAACTGGCCAATATAAAAACGTAACCAAGTAAAATAAATGTAAAGCTAAATACTCTTTTATGCATAGCACGGCAGGATTTTACAAGCAGAAGATCCAGAACAGGCACTTACTTTGCAGAACCAGCAGCTGATCTGGTGCTCTTTGGGAAAGTAGTGGATGCCTCACATACAGTTTATACAAACATGGCACTTCTGTTCTCTTTCAGTGGATACTGGAAGCCACAAACACTACAACATAGCACTGACTCAGCTGATCCTGTTAGGATAGGCTTAAATTTAGCTACAGACTGGGTTTGTAAAACATATTTCAAACTGATGATGATAGACTGGGTCTTCATTTTTTGCCTATTTACAATGTCTTGATTCATATGTCCAGAAAAAAATTACCTTGCTATTTTATTGTTCAACTATGAAGTTCATACTCTTACTCATGTGACAACAGATCATATTCTTTGCACTTAAGCAATTTATATTTAAGAATTAATTATCTATTCCAGATATTCGACTGCCAAACACAGTGCTCCAGAAGTATTATACTACAATAACAAAGGCACAACGTAAGATATGAAATGCAATGAAAGCTTATGGAAGCTATAAAAAGCTATGAAATACAACCCTTACCTTTAAAGATACTTGCTAAACACCGAACTGCAACACTCACAGGACAGGAACACATTTTATGGACAAGTAAAAGGAAAGTCACAAAGCAAGATAGAAACAGCACTGAGAACAGACTCCCACCTTCTTGTTCTTAACACCTTCAATCTCCATTGACACTACAGAAATGTAAAAAGTCACCCTCTCAAATAAAGTCAGGTCATTTTATCAGATGTTGGAATTAAGCAGCTTTTTTCCTGACAACAAGCTCTTCAGGACAAAGATAAAAAAGTACATATCCTTGTACGACAGCTTCTAGCTACTATCAGACAGCAAAGCTAACTGAATGACCTTGAAACTGGAGTAAAATTTTAGAAGCCGCTTGGAGTTACAGCTGAGTAAGCTTGGCTTCTGAGATGGATGGAGACATTACAGAGGAATGATAACGCCAAGAGTCAACATTGAAACAAAAGCACACAAGCATAGACAGTGATGTCCAATTAAAATCCAACACCAAACTTCCAGCTTCTCTTTAATAAAAAAAATTCCTATGCTTGAGAGTTTATACCATTAGCTTTATTAGGGACTATAATGTCACATCTTAAGTTCACTATGACAATGGTACATGGGCACCTAGTTACCTTTAGTAGTGAGTACGGCAGCATGACCTCCAGCTCTGCTATCCGGTGAGCGGCATCTTCGCTGTCCCCATGAATTTCTAAGTCCTCTTCTGGTATTGTGTCCCAATGCCCTTGGTGGGCTGCCATCATATGGACCAGTTCATACTGCTCAGGCAGCGCTAGGCTAATCCGTGTTTGCGTCCCATGCGTGAAACGGATCCGTCGCCTCTTACAATTTTCCTCATTGCTGATTTTGGTGGTGGGGAGCAGCTTCTCACCCAGCAGTATGTTGAGTAACTGGCATTTGGCATTACAGTTCTGGCCAAGAATCAGAAGGCAAGGATGCCAGCTCACAGTCCGCTGGAGTTGCTCTTCCTCATGGCGAGGGAAGGAAATGAAATTCTGCCCTAAAATTGAGGACAGATTGCATTAGAACAGGTTGGCTGAACAATAAGTCTCATATCTCTAAGCCAGCTGAATGCAAAAGTTCAGACATTGCTGCCCCACAGCCCGCCAAGAAACCCACATAGCACCAAGAATTTGCTTATGTCTCCTGAAACTAGTGTCAGCAATTCAGCATTTCTACTGCACCAACACAGAGGTCCACAGTAGGTTGATTCTCACAAAGCCATTAAGACAATTTGTTACTGTTCTCCCCACCTATTTCACTGGAAAGCATTTACACAGAGCCCTCTTCAGCAGGTTAGTGGAAGACTAATGGTAGGCCCTAAAAGTCAAGAGGAAACAGTTGTCAAGATTGAAACAACAAAAGGGCTAGTTTTGCCTTGGGTTGGAACAGTGTTTTGCCTTGCTCCAGAGTTCAAGCAGGCCCAAATGGTCACTAAGGCTAACTCTTCCCAAGTTTTCATGGCTTGGCTGTACAGAACGTTCCTGTCATGTATCAGAAATAAATTCCATCAACTATGAATTGGTGACACTTCCACCCACACACTTAAAAATGTCAAATACTTTGCATCTACCAAATCCCAAGGGTATTACTGCACAAGCTTGTTGACCAAAGTCTAGGATCATTGACATTAAAGCAGCAAAACCTCCTTTCTAGCCTCAAGGAAAGGCATTCTTGCAAAATTGCTTCTCTACATGAAGCAGATGACAAGACCAAGTTTGCTGAGACATGGTAGCAGAACTAATAGCCTCTGCCAGTAACTCCCTATGATGGAAATACAATCACAGCATCTAAAGAAACTGTCATGCTTTCACCAGCCTGCGTAGAGATGAACCCAAGGGAAGACACTCTTTGCTGCAGCCAGAAGGTTCCTAGTGCAGTCTAAAACACAGTAAGAAACGGCTTCGCTCCTTTGATCGCACTAACACATTTTTCCTAACCTATATAGTTGAACTAAATAGGCACAGTTTGCTAGATATTCTTACTAATTTTAAGAACAACATTTAAGCTGCAAAAGGAAATTACTCAACATCTGCATCTTCTTCAGAGTAGCAGGACTCCCTGTAATCACTCTCCTTACCCATCTGAAGCATCAGTTGTACCATCCCACTAAGCGGGTCCTTTGAATTCTTAGTCCATGATGCTGCAACTCCTTGCATTTGCCTTACTACATTAATTCAGTCTCAGTACTGAATTTAGCTTCTGTATTCTTTTACAAGTCCTAAATACAGATTTTCCCACGCTCAGTCATCTAAGCTGAAGTCTAAGCAGCTTTGCGTTACCTTATGCATAGCAACAGAATAATTCTGGTAGTACAAAAAAATGGATACAAACAAATTCCCCATCTGCTGCACTTCAGCACAATCCCTGTGAGTACAAAACAGCTAGTGTTCCACCACAGCCAGAGAGCTAGCTCATGTTCCCAGATCTGAAGGCAGATGGCACCTAAGAATGAAATGGCAAATGGAGACACCAGTCCCCAAAAGAACTGCCAAATCTGAAAGCTATAAACCAGTACGATTGCCCTGACATCAGGCAAACTGACAAGAACAACAGTTTAAAGATAGACTCAAATACAATACAGCAGCAGGAATTTTGTAGGGGAAGGTCCTGTTTCACCAGAGCTATTAAAATTCTTTTAATGAGTCATGTTCTGGCATCCAAAATTGTTTCAGCATCTCAAGCCCCAAGAAAACAAGATACTCTCGTATACAAAGATATTCCTCAACACTACTAACAAAATTAAAGATAACATACAACAACTATTCTAGTCCTCATTCTGATAGCATTCCATTCCTCTGTTTTAGTTAAAATCATTCAAATTGGGAGCAACACCATGTGTAGTTAATTGTGTCTTAGATCCAGTTTAAGGCTTCTTTAACCTCTTGCCTAAGATTTACCTTTCCTTCAAATCTGCAGTCTGGAAATAGGACTGCTGGAGGAGTTCTCCCTATCAGAGGAGTCCTTCCATCCCACACAACACTAAGGGGAAACCCTCTCCGTGCCTCAGCAAGCCCCTCTTCTGCACCTCTGCCCCACACAGCCCCAGACACTGACCCCCATAAACCAACAGTTTGGAAAAGGTTAAGGGAGACATCACTTCTTGAAGTGCGACTCTTCGTAACTGTTTCTTAAACAAGCTTTTCAAGATCCACAACCATAGCAGAGTGCCCACATCAAGTGACTGAAGGGCAGAATCTGGCTAGCAGCTCACAAAAGATAAAAATCGGCAAAACCACACAAGTAGTGCATTTAAGCCTTCATCTACAAGGTAAAGAATTTCTTTGATCTCCTTACATCTACTGAAACTTCAACTGGAATTCAGGCTAACTCTTCAGCTACCAAGCACGAAAAAAGCAATTCAGAAGGCACTGTACAGGCCGTGAAGCCTTCTTTGCACAGGCTTTTGAAAAGAAAAGAAGAGGCAGATTGCGCCCTCTCCTCATTCTGGGCAGCCTCTATATTTACGGGTACATAATGCCAGCAAAAAATGATTGAAATACAGCAGCTTAGCTGAAATTACTGAAGCCTGGAATGAATATATAAATACTACATCTTTAAAACACCTTTCATCTTTTCATGCACACAACCTCCCTGTGATCAGCGTTTATTCAACGAGTTTATTACAAGTGGTATCAGTAACGAAGCCATTACATTTAACGTTATGTCACACTGCAATATTCAAGTTTGTGGAGTACAAACCTGGAACCAGCACCAAAAGCAAGATTCAGCCCTATCACAACTAACCCAGTGCACCACCAAGGCACCCAAGTCACGGCAGTGGTTTCAATCCTCCACGTATCTATCGCTGGGTGACTTACAGTGACCTCAAGGTCTCAAACCTGAAGCAAGTTGCACAGCGATGGAGCTATTGCTCATATTCTGCATTGCAGAAAGTATATTGCTATTTCTGCACATCAGAGTAAGACACAGGGTAAAAACACTCATACAGTACTTAATAGATGATGCCATAAATCTGAACATGAAGAATTCAAGTTGGGAGAATATGACCTCCTGTGGTACCTAACAAAAACCAGATTTACAACTTGCTTACTGAAGAGATGTAGCAATATTCCCATATCTATGTGAGCAGCTACTGTTTGTGACAGGACTTTTGCCAAAGATTTTAGCTTATGGATACATACTGTATCCATATGCTGTATCACTTGGAGACATGTGATAAACACTTCAAAAAAAAAAAAATGGCTGTAGGGGGAGTCCTTAAGCACGTGCATCCTATTGAGCTCCTTTTGATGAAAGGAGGCCTGTCCAAGAACAAGGACGTCTCTCACCAAGACTCCTCTCAAAATTCAGTCAAACACTTGGCAGAAGAATCTTAGGTTGAATTTATGAAATCTAAGCATTTACTCATCCCCCTTTCAAGGAAGGCCAACTATACTGCCGGTCTTACTTGTCTTTCTATTCTATTTTCAATAATACATGCAGACAACAGTGCCTAAATAAGGCCAGACCCTCATAGTTCTTATTGCAAATACTGATACCTTTCATAGAAATCCTTACATTTCTGTGGTGCTGGACTTGCAGCATGCCTTGACCACTACAAGACATGATTAACACACTCAGTTATATAAACCAAGTTTTAGTTCCACCCCACCACACATCTGTCAGCACAGTGGTGTTAATTCCAGGAGAACACATGCGACTAATCAATATACCAACATAAGCAGTTCCTACAGGAGCAGCTGTTGTAACATTAGCAGCCCCCATGGTCTGCAGAACCGAGCTTCATCTTCTGCTTAACTTGAAGCTTGTTAGCAAGTGCCTCCTCCCATCTATTTGAGGAGTTATTTCACAAGTATCCTCCCGACCACCTCTCCACATGTTATCTAGTCTTAAAACCCATCTTCTTATGTTGACATACCTAACAGCACAATAGGAGTCCTAACCTTTTGAGGATCACAGCAATATAGGCAAAGCAGTCACATTTTAACCACGATATACACCCTCAGTCAATATAGCATCAGGATGAAAACTCTTCCAAACCCTCTGGTTAATACATTCACCCCCTACGAAAAATTTTTGTATAGAGTCATTAGGCTACCAAGCCTAGGGCTTTCCCACCAGCCCACACTCATTAAGATAACACCACAGCTGCTAACCAAAACTCTAGAGATGCTGTGGATATCTGTGCAAGAGGTACAGCTTAGTTTACAGAAATCCCTGAAATAAGGCAAAAGAAAGATCAAAAAAACTCAGGTTCCTAGGTCCAAGAGTTCAAGTTATTCCAAGCACAGAATGAATAAAACTACAATTAGTAGAAAGCAGGGTTGCTGGTTTTTTTTTTCTTAGTATCTTTACTTTAGTAAAATCTGCTACCGAGTCCCTAATTAAGATTTTCTTTTTACAGAAAGTCAGTACAAAACACACTAGCTAACAGCACCAAGAATAAAAAGCTGTCAGACCTATGCAGGCTAAAGCTACAGGATTGTCATAGTGCTGTGGTTTAACCTCAGCCAGCAACTAAGCACCACGCAGCCGCTCACTCACTCCCCCGGTAGGATGCGGGGAGAATCGGAAGGGTAAAAGTGAGAAAACTCGTGGGTTCAGATAAAGACAATTTAATAGGTAAAGCAAAAGACGGGCACGCAAGCAAGGCAAAACAAGGAATTCATTCGCTGCTTCCCATCGGCAGGCAGGTGTTCAGCCATCTCCAGGAAAGCAGGGCTCCATCACACGTAACAGTTACTTGGGAAGACAAACACCATCACGCCAAACGTCCCCCTTTCCTTCTTCACCCAGCTCTATATTGCTAAGCATGACGTCATATGGTGTGGAATGTCTCTTTGGTAAATTGGGGTCAGCTGTCCCAGCTGTGTCCCCTCCCAGCTTCTTGTGCACCCCCAGCGTCCTCACTGGTGGGGTGGGGTGAGAAGCGGAAAAGGCCTTGACTGTGTGTAAGCACTGCTCAGCAATAATGAAAACATGTCTGTGTTATCAACACTGTTTTCAGCATAAATCCAAAACATAGCCCCATACTAGCTACTATGAAAAGAATTAACTCAACCGCAGCCACATAGTACTTTAACAAATCATTCTTAAAAGCCTATTCATGACAAAGCAGACCTAGAAAACAGACAATATTTTGTTGAATGCTTCAGAAATGCAGAGAATGCAAACAAGACTTTCTCTCTCCCCTCATAAACAGTAGCTGGAAGGCAATTATTTTTTCCCTTGAATTTTAGTTTACTTCTCTTACTATGAGGAATAAGTCCTGGTACTAAGGCCACAGAGGGAACACTTGGTCAACGACAATCCTTTATTAACAAATACTGCCTGTCATCCTCCTACGCAGAGGAGGGTGGGATGTAAAAGCAAGTACACTTTGCTCCTTCAAGTACCCAACCCTGACTGAGCCAGCTTACCTGAAAGGTCAGTGCCTACTACTCAGCTTAGCAGATACTTAGGTCTGGTTTTGGACAGAGTAACCCAGGCTGTGCTTTAGGTTGCTTGAGTTGTGTTGATTCAAAGGGCAGTTACCTTCCTATGTTGTTACATTAGCTTCACAGGTGTCTCAAAAGCAAACTCCTTCACATTTGTTTTGTTTCCAAGACATCTAAATTTACTTTCGCAGTTTATTTTTCCACTTCAAGTCCATTTCACTTCCCAGTTCCTTTGTATTTCACAAAATGTTAGCATTCATGCCTCAGCACTCTGCAGAGCACTGCAAAAAGTCTGCAGAACTGTTCAGTCAAAATTCCTCCCACTTTGACACCACCTGTAGGGCAGATTCTAGGAAAAAGTGGTTCTGAAGTCAGTGAGAACTATGCTCCTTAAACCCTCTGACACTTAAAATAATCTCCCCATGTTAGACAGGGGAAAAATGCTTTATTACCAGCCACTAAGTTTCAGAGAGTACTGGAAATGTACAATACAACAAAAAATTTACAGAAACAAGAAGCTCTGTCCAAAGGTGATTATTCAGACACAAAGGTAATAAGCAATAACAAGGCTCTGGGTTTCAGGCAAAGGCTTGTGTCTTCCCATATCTTAAAAAAATAATAATCATTGGTTCACAGTTATTTTGCAGTTGACTCATTTAAGAAAACTGCCAGCCTCCATTATTTTACCAAGTCCTGCTCTTCATCCTCCCCCTTCCTCTTTCCACACTCCACTCAAGACTGCCACCATGACTTCTCACCTTCTAACACGGAGCAGGTTTATTAACTTGATCTGTGCCCCACCTGGAACATGTCACCACTTCACCAGCTTGAAAACTACTGATTGAAGTTTTATTTTTAAGAACAGTAAATGTTATACAACCTCTGCAGTCTGAAATCCTGAACCAAGAGTCTACGCTGTTATTACTGTTTGCATGAACAAGCTCTAAAGCAGTCAGCCCCTCCTTGAAGCCCTGATAGTTAAGGGTCAGCAGTAAAGTCAAACTGGGTCAAGGTAGGTATTTGGAAAAAAAGGAGGTTATAAGCGCTCTGTATTAGAAACAACAGGTGAAATTTGGTGAAATCTGTATCCTATGTCAGGAATATTTAATTAATGATGCATCCACATCTACAAAGCCCTATAAGCAGACTTTCAAAGATGTAATTGTATTTGACTAGCAATGTTTTACAAGAAGTAACCAAACAGAAGAGCAATTCCAGTGGAGTGCTACCATTCAAACAGCATTGAGACCCACAGAAAATGAGTGAAACTAAGTAGTTCCTACTTCTGGGAAGTCACAGAAAGATGTAAACAAACCGAGACACATATTTTTACGAAACTAGTCACTTCTATTCTGACAGTTTACACGGAACACTACTTTTTTCACACAGACTGACAGAAGAGCTCAACAACACTTCAATTTTCAAATCAGAATTGTAAGCATAAGACAAGCATGGACAAGTATCTTGGACAAGTAGCCAACAGAGATGACTCATAAGCCATTTGGAAATGAATAAAGAAGATCTTTATATATATTTAATGTCACGCTAAACTCTTCTCACAAGACAGTCTTATGGAAAGATAAACTTCTGCATGTGGCAGGAGGGCTCCCACCAGCAGCAATGTTTGTCAACAGGGACAGATGAGGATAAAGCTGATGAATGAAGCCTGGCACTATTCCCAGAGCTCCACCAACCCCACAAGCCACCCACTCCCCAGGTGCTGCATCTTCCTAACCCCCACCCTGCAGCTCCCAACCCCCCCCCAAGGGGAAAATGGGCAGAGGGGCCCATCTCCCCCACAGCCCCCATCACCCACTCGCCTGCTTACTTCATCCCACAAAGCTCCTCACACCCCCACC
>NW_009199130.1:1122-1468 GCF_000690835.1 Fulmarus glacialis | reverse complement strand
CGACACACACGGCGCTCGCACTGGCAAGAGCTGCCCAGGGACCAGCCCGGCGGCTTCATTCCGCTTCCCAGCGAGGCTGCTCGGTGCAGAGGGACAGGAGTGAGGGGCCGGGAGGGACAGCACCTCTACCCGGCGGAGACGCCTCTCCCCCCTCCAAAGAAAGCAAGGAGGGAGCAAGCGAGCCCAAAGTCGGGCGGCAGCAGTGGCCAGGAATGAAAAGCCTTTTCATCCCGCTTTCCCGTCGCTCCGAAGCGGAGGCAGACGAGAGGTGAACGGAGAAACCGCCCGGTGTGCCACAGACGGCAGCGGCCGCCCTCCCTCCCCTGAGCACGTGGGGGGGGGGCGC
>NW_009199129.1:1970-2788 GCF_000690835.1 Fulmarus glacialis | reverse complement strand
CCCCCGCCTTCGTCAAGGTACAGACCCCAAAACAGCCCCCGCGCATCCCCTCTCACCCAGGATTTTGCAATTGGGGTCGAGGTGCTTTGGGAAATAAAAAGCCGGGGGGTTGGGAGAATCTGGGAGAGCCTCCTGATCCAGGCAGGTAGAGGGGACCATGGCATCGGGGTTGGCGGTGCTGCTGGGAATGATGGAAACGAAAACACCCGCACGGGGTGGCAGCGGGGAAAAGCAGGCAGGGCGAAGGGCAGGATGGAGCCAGCATCCTGCCTGGGGATTTTTTCCTGCCTGGGGACGTCAGAGAGAGGCTTGGTACATCTGCCGCCAGCGCAGCCGCCTTATGGCTCTGCGTTTCATTGATTTTACATCAAACAATAAAGAAAATATTATCCTGGCTTATCACGCACAAGCCCAAAATGTAAGTAAGAAAAAGGGCCGCATCCAGAGGAAGAAGTGCCACAGCAAGGCGGGTCTTCCCACCGCTTCACAGATGGAGAAAGATCTCCAAAGCATGCCAGGACAAACCCTACGCCTGCCTCATACCCACACGGGACCATCCCAGCCTGGACTGCGGTGGGACGAGCCTCGGCTGCAGCACGTGGATGCTGTGCCCCTCTGGGACATGCATCTCTCTCTGAACCCCCTCGCATTGCCCACGACTAGGTGCTGAAGTCCTGCGCAGCCGTGCCGGAGATCATCGAAGTCCTCTTCAATTCCTACTCGCAAATCCCCATCTCCGAGAAGTGGGCCGAGGCCGTGCCGGAGGAGGTGTTTCAGGTGAGACGGTGCTGGTGGTTTGGCAGGGATGGCTGAGTCCT
>NW_009199129.1:0-1949 GCF_000690835.1 Fulmarus glacialis | reverse complement strand
TTTTTTCCCCCACCCAAACTTCACTTGGGTGGGGGAAAAGAAAAAGGAATAGTCCTCGGAGCACCACCACACACCCGATTCATCTCAGCAGCTTCGCATCCCTTTAGCTCCAGCAACACCACAACCCCCATTCCTGCCCCTGGCCCATGACAAAATACAATCCCAACATCTGGAAGCGACCCTGGAGCCAGACCGCTGCCCGGCAGGAGCCCACGCCACTCATTTTGATTTTTAAAAAGCTTGTCCCCAGCCGTGCAACAGGTACGGCCAGCCTGCTCTCGAATGATCTTGGGTGGCTGCCTTGGGTTAGCCTGGCTGTGAGGGGGGGCGGCTGCCGAAATGCAAATAAAGCCCTCCAGCACGTCCTAGGGGATGGGAGAAATGATTTTTATTCCAAGCTAAGGAAAGGCTGAGGCTGCCCAGACCAACCCTGCTTTGTTTCCCCGTCTTAGAAACTTCTACGTCAGCTCTAAGGCTTTCTGCAGGGCTGCTGCTGCCGGTGGGCATGAAGGCATCCTCCCCAAAGAGCGCCTGCGGCGGGGCTGGGTTTCTCCACCTGCTCTTCCACAGGAGAATTCCTCATCCAGCCTTTGCTTGCAGGAGCCGCGTCAGCGCACGGACCCCTAACCCACGGGCGAACATCGCCGATGGGTTTCTTACCTCCTCCCCTTAGATCTTCATCTCAAAAGTCTCTCTGGCTTAATCGGGAAAAAAATAAAACCAACGGATGCTCATGTTTCCCCCCCATCTCTCTCTTTGCAGCAACACCAGCTATTCTACGAGTCCTTTTTCCGGCTGGCGGGCGCAGTCCGGTGCCTGCAACATTTATGTCGTTCCGCCATTCGGAAAACGTTTGGCAGCAGATGCCATTGCCTTATCCCCTTGCTGCCCGTGCCCAAGCCTTTGCACGGTTACCTGCTGCTGGAGCCCGAAGGAGTCGTGCTTTGAAGGGCCGAGAAGAGCCGACCGAGGTCTGCGTCCAGCCCTCCCTCGCCTCCTCGTCCCTCGGTGTAGCGCAGCAGCATCCATTTCTGTCAGCCGAGCGAAGGAGCGCCGGTTTTCATGATAGATGGTTGTTTTTCAGGGATTTATAACGTAACTAAAATGTGCTTTCGGCTGTAACCTTGTATAGATTTTTTTCTAATTGTGCTTTAAATAGATTATAAAGAGTAATAAAATGATTAGTAGCTGTTACAAGCAGGCTGCAGATATGAATAATACTCATTATAAAGGATCTCTGCAAAGCAGCGGGGCTCCTCAGGTGTGCAAAGGCAAGCACGCACGGCAGACGACTAAAATCAGCCCACGTGGGCATCAAATCCCTTTGGATAGATCTCCCCCGGGAGCGGCACAAGCAGAATTGGGACCAGAGGTGCATCGTGGAAGCCGTTAGCAGGATGCGATGTCCAGTGGCATTAATATAGACCGTAAAATAGACCAAAAATCTGGTTTTGGATGTAGAAGCCACCAAGAAAGAGCTGGTTACTCCACGCGGGACCAGAGGCGGGGGGTGACACAGCTCCCTATTTCTCCCGGCTCTCCATGCTCCAAGGGATCCACCAGCACCTCCCATACCCATCGGGCCCATCGCTGCTCCCAGGCTGGCACGCGGAGGGGCTGGAAAGGCCCGGTGGCAACCCAGAGCGGAGGAGTTTGGGCTTTCGTTTCACGCGGTGACTTGGCAAAAGGTAGCAGGAGGAGCGAGGATTTGTTTTCCCAGACAACGCAGGCTCCCCAAATTAATTTCCGCTGAACCAAAGCAAGCGCGCGCACGTGCCCCTCGGAAGAACAGCTGTCCTTACGCTAGCAGCTCTGCCACAGCACTCGCCAAATTGTTCCACCGCTTAATTACACTCGCTGTTTAAAAAGATACATATAAATAAATCAGCCTTTTTGCACGTTTGACTGAACCTTGCCCCAGCACCCAACACTACTGCGGGTTATGCAGC
>NW_009199128.1:404-4013 GCF_000690835.1 Fulmarus glacialis | reverse complement strand
TGTCACCGGGCCCGCCGTCAGCTCCGGTGGCCTTAGTGTGTGTCACCACCGGGCCAACTTCGGTGGCATCCGAGGCTGGGGCGTGCCGAAAAGCCACCCCGCGCTCCCATTGCAGTCAGTGCTGCCTTACGTGATTGCGTAAATTGCCATAAAATGTCTCTCTGTCGGGCTGGCGGGGGGCTTTAACTCGGAAAAGTGGATACCAGGCTAAAGAGGCAAGTGGGAGATGCTTTCCTTTGCTGTTTTTTTTTCCTGTTTCTCTACCTCTTTTCCCTCCCCCCTCCCCTTTTCTTTTGATCTGGAGTTTCTGCTTCAGAAAGGTGAGAGTCCGCCTGCCACGACACCGCAGAGTCAGATGGGGCACGAAGAGAAATCACGGGCTCGCTTGTGCGATCTGGCTGTGTGGGAGGGGGCCGAAGCGCTGACAACTAGAAGGTTAAATGCTTGCTGCCCCAGAGAGGTGCGTGGGGAGGGAGCTTGCTGCAAACTCGTCACATGCCTCTGGGCCGAGAATCCCTCTCCCAGCGTCTTTTCTTCCTCCAGTTTCTTGAAGCCCTCTGAAGTAAACTGATGTAGTGTTATTAATGGGGTCTATAATGCTCCAGTTGAAAGCGCGTGTGTTGGAGAAGGGGGAGTGAACTTATCTAACTGGTCAGCGAGAGATAACAGTAGAAAGACTTTTCTCATCCCTCAGCCCCGTGCACAAAGGTAAAAGGGTTAAGTAATGACAGAGGAATTAAGCAAAGGTTAATTTCTTACTGGTGTACATATGTGGAACAAGGCTTGTGTTTCTCTCTGACCTCACTTTTGGGGGTGACATGCATTGCAAGCATCCCCTGAATTTTGTTCGAGTGTTGGAGAAAAAGGAAGGAAAAGGCTTTTAACATCTCCATTAATACCCTTTAATAATAACAATAACTGGGCAATGTCTTAATCCCGGTGACTCTCTGTAAGAGGGTGCCTGCCAACCTGTATCTGTTTCAATCTGATTGACGGGCTAACAGCAGGATGCTGCCTCCATCGCAGAAGCGAGAGGCACAGGTGAGCTGGGAGGAAAAACTGAGATCTGAAGAGGGGTATTTGGGTTCTTTCAAGTGTCGCAGACGTACTCATTAAACACAAGGAGCTCGAGGACGGCGTGATGATGGTGTAAGGAAATGAAACTAGAACCATTGATTATCCAGACAGTTCTCAACAGCCTCCTTCCAGGAGATCTCACGAGCGGCTGTATAAAAGGGAATAATGGTGGCGATGGTAGAGGTAAAGAGGAAATTAGTGTGGGGTGCACTTAAAAAGGAGTAAAGTAGGAAACAAACCCCTGATGAGAGGGATATGGAGATCAGAGCAACAAACTGCGGTAATGCCTGGGAATCTCCTGTGCTGTTGATGGAGTAGTTATGCTCGAGGAGAAATTATGCTCACTTTTAAAAATGCACTGGAGAAATTGGGGACAGGAGGTGAGGTTGAGAGAAGAAGCTCTTTTTATGAAGAGGTTGTTTTACCTTTGTATATTTCTTTTTGCCTGATTCAAATGGGCTCCACTTGCCCGATCATCTGTGAACGTTAAAAGGGGATGCTGGACCTGCATAGGTTACAAATGGACTAAAATGGAAGCTTTTACTAACTAAACCAATTCCTTTTGAAATCAAGCTTGAATGAGCTTGTTAATAAAAATGGGTCTGTTTTACTCCCATAAATGGCTCCCCCCCTCCTCCCCCCCCGAGGCTGGTCTGATTTCTACCATCTAAAAATCCTGGCGTTGTGGCTAGTATCCAGTTCTCCCCTTGATTTTTAAGAGGCTTTGCCATGTGGGGTTTTTTTTGAGGGGTTTTCTTCTTTTGAGGTCTCTGCCAGCAGTGGGGGTATTCATAGTTATTACTGCATGGAGAAGGCAGGATTTCAGAAATGTTCCCCCCCACCTCAGAGGTCCTGGTGCATCAGAAGGAGGACACTTGCTGCCTTGTAGGTAGAGGTTGCAATGTGCTCCTTGCTTTTGCATCCCTGAAGGCTATTTGGCAAGCTGGGCCATGGCCATGGCCTCAGAGGCAGCCGCCCACTCTTCCAGCCCCCGGGTCGGGGCTGTAACGGTGCCTTAGGGGCATGTACTAGCCCTAGTGTAATACCAGTATCACCCATGAAGTCTAATAACTGCTGTATGGCTTTGTGAGTGAAAAGTTTCCTTGGCAAACACACTCTGTGGTGCCGAGAGAAGGAGTGGAAGTGCAATAATACTTTTCTGTGGTCTTTACAGATTTCATTGAGGATGAAGGGGCAGACTGAAAAAATAACAACAATAATAATGTTTTTGACTTAATGTGTTGTGGCATCACGTCAAGTTATGTCAGGGAGGTAACATCATTTTGTGTGTGTGAAGTGACATAATATAACTTGACTGATGCAACATGACTTGATATTAGAAAATACCGTTTTACAGTGGAACTTTGGCAAATATCTTCCCGAAACAAATGTTAAGAAGTGACAGAAGAGAGTTGGGGGGGGGGAAGAGAAAGGTTGAGAGTGAAAAACTTCAAGGCTTGCATTTCAGTCAGTTCCACTGTGTAAATCACTGCTGAATTTGCTGTGGGCAAGCCAACCTACGCACCGTGCAGCGCATTTATAAATTTCAAGATAATGAGAGTTAAGATATTTCTCAAATACATAAATGTTTTGATTGCAAAGACCAGATTTCTGCTTAAAAAAGTAAACTGACATCAGGTATCATGATTAATTCCAACAGATTGTGGTAATTGTAGTTGACTTTAATTGCTGTACAAACGTGTTGGGGGTTAGAAAACTTTTTTTATTGTTGGTGTGTGAAATGAGTAAGCAGAGAAAATGTTTAAAAATACCTGTTTGCACAGGGAGTAATCGAGCCTCTATGCCATGCTGAAGCAGTAAAGGAATAAAACGTACATCGATCCGGTACTGTGTATTTTTTACAAGTGCGTTATGTCTGCCACAGAAGTCAGCTGTAGTAGACAATGGCTAACTTCATTTTTATCAAAAATCTGCCTTTCTTGTAATTACCAAATTTTAATCTTAATTATCTTA
This sequence comes from Fulmarus glacialis, assembly GCF_000690835.1. Taxonomy (NCBI): domain Eukaryota; kingdom Metazoa; phylum Chordata; class Aves; order Procellariiformes; family Procellariidae; genus Fulmarus; species Fulmarus glacialis. The sequence goes on along the minus strand of NW_009199128.1, from coordinate 962 downwards.
AATATACCATATATTTTGGGGTAAGTTTATCCTTTTTGAAGGTGATAGGGTTGAAGAGTACGCAAACAGAGAGAGGGAGCATTTTTGGAGTTCACCATTTTCTAATGGAGGCCAATAGTATATTAGAAGTATTAAAATACCTCAAATTTAGAAAGCCTGTGGTTTTGTTACTCTTTGCACTGATGCTTTTAGCTATTAGACTTTAATCTTTGGGATAAAGTCCTCCTCCTTTTTAGCTTGTGATACTTCTTAAAATGATTATTTATGGTGGTTGCACTCTTACGCTAAAATACATATTCAACACTTGCAAACTAGTATCACTAGGAAACAGGAGTTGTTCAAAGTACTAGGTGAAAACAGTTCAATGTAAAATGATACATTTAAAATCAAATATGCTCACGGACTGTTAGGATTAAGTATTCTGAATGAAGGAGGAAGGAAAGCCACTTCAGCTGGGGATAAGGAATCTAATTAAAAATCAGTATTAAGGATATATAACTTGAGCCCGCTATCACGCTTTTTAGAGTACCGTTGTATCAGTTGTAAAGGGGAGGAAGA
>NW_009199128.1:0-362 GCF_000690835.1 Fulmarus glacialis | reverse complement strand
AGTGAAATGGTGGTGTTGATCTTGGTAGCGAAGTCTCTGATCCCGGAATCCTTACGAGCGCCATCGGAGACAACAGATGACTTGTCTGAATAAGGATTTGAGTTGCGAGAGGAAGGATAAAAGATGTGGGCCCCGAACGTGTCACTTTATATTTGGGCATTGATGGCATCTCTGAAAAGCGGAGCAAACCTGTACGGGTTTGTACCGCATTTGATTTGTTAAATTCATTTTAATATCGACCTAGTGAAAATGGAGCTATATTCTCCAGAGTATTCCCTGAAACTAATACGTACATGTGAAAACAAACCCAAAATGTTTGTACAGAAAATTACTATCAAGTTTTAGGCCACAACAGACGCGCG
>NW_009199127.1:1530-2436 GCF_000690835.1 Fulmarus glacialis | reverse complement strand
GGGCTGCCAGGAGGAGGTGGAGGGGGCTTTGCACAGCGCTCTCCTCTCCTCCGCCGCCTGCCTCTGCTGGGAGGGGGCTGTGGAGCCCCCGGGCTTGACCATGAAGGTGGATCTCATGAAGGACATTTCCTGCAAGGACAGACGCAGAGTGAGCTCTGGCTGGGGTTGGATTTTTGGGCGTGCAACTGCTGTGAGCAATTTGCAAAGCCCTGGGGACCAGGTCCAGGCCCTTCACACGCTCTGCAGAAAGGGAAAAAAGCCCTAAGCAAAGTGAAAGTCTGAATTAAATGGCCCTTTGCCACCACTCAGGCTCTCGCTCCTGCCTCGGAGCAGAGCAGGGTTCCCGCAGGTCCAGTTCAATGACTGAATCTCACTTTTCAATCTTTCTCAAGGAAACTTTTCCAGTGACTGGCAAACAAACCCAGGGTTCTCATCCTGGAAACAGGCTAACGGAGCGCTTACACAAGCCACTAAATAAGTATCTTGTACATTGGCATGATCTTCATTTGACACTAAATATGAAGCAGAAAGGACATGACCTACCCTCGGGCGGGTTTTCAGGGCCTGGACTGCCCCTGTGATTACTTGGATCCAGCTGTGCATGTCCTCGGGGCTGTCTGCCTGCAAAACACACCAGCCTGAATGAGACTTTGCCTTCTGCAAGCCCCCGGTGCAGCCAGAGTTGATCCCCGCCGCAGCGAAGCGTGGAGATGCAGATGGACAGGCTACCACGGTTCCCAGCATATCTGCTACTAATTTATGCTTGCTTAAAAATCACTGCACCACCCCATCTCCCCCCACAGAAGGGGAGCCACTCCCCACATTGCAGCATTTTTATATCAGGAATAGATAAAGCATTTAAGGAAAAAAAAAAAAAAAAAAAATCGGGGTGGTACCAAACCTCCC
>NW_009199127.1:0-1473 GCF_000690835.1 Fulmarus glacialis | reverse complement strand
TATAGAAAAACAATTTAAGGAAAAAAAAAAAAAAAAAAAGTCGGGGTGTTACCACCCCTGCCCCTGCACCGGCAGAGGCTCGGGCTCTGCCCCTCCCGGGGCTGTGCTCTCTGGGCAGCAGGGTTTGGGGCTTTTGCCCGTGCACGTGGGGACGTGCATCCACTGCACAGCGTGGCACGGTGCGCTGGCTGCTCTTCGGGGACTCGCAAGTGCCGAGGGGTGCTGCAAATGCCAAGAGCACTGTGCACAGCAACCCCCGTCCGCTGCCTCCCCCCCCCCAGCTCAGCCAGCAACGAGGAGACCGACTTAATACCCCTCCCCGCGGCAGAGAAGGGCTGGCCAAATCTGCAGGACCGCGGAGGTGCAGACACAGCCCCGCACACTCGGGATGCTCATCGGATCGTCCTGTGCTTTTGTCTCTGCTTTTTCCTGCTCACACAAATAGCCGCTATTATAAATAAGCCCAAGGGCAGAAGTGAAACCGCCCAGCAGTTCTCCCTCGCCGCCCGTGCCCCGACGCCGGGCGAAGCTGCTACGAACTCGTCTGCTTGTGTTTGCTGGCCGCGAGGCTGTGGGGAACAGCCTGTCTGCAGCAGCGTGGCTTCCACGAGCTGTCGAGAGCCGAACTTACTGCGCAGAAAAGCAAACCCACCTCGGCTGCCTCACCTGGATGTAGAAGGTTCTGGAGCTCGTTATGATTTCAAAGAGGTTGTCCCGCATCAGGAGGTCACTAGAAACAGCGAGAAAGAGACGGTCATACCCAGAAGTCATTGTGGATGGAAAAAAAATCCATATTTACCCTCATCTCTGGACTATGCTGGGGAAAAACATATTGAAGGCAAACCTTGGATCTCATCAGGATTTTGAGAAGACAACTCCAGCTCCACAAGAGACCTTCAGCTACAAACACACTCGAGCTTCTGATGCCTGCAGGCAAACCCCTGCCCCTCCCCAGACCCGTAATCCATCTCATTTACAGTTCATTTTAAATGTGAACTTTCTATTTCTATTACGAATAAAAATTCAAAGATACATTCATAAAATATATTTTCATTTAGTTAAAGAGGTTTGGTTTATTAGTTCATTTTCCATTGCAAGTCTTCAAGTTACTTTGATTTTATCAGCATTGGCTGCAGTAATTTGTTCCCAAGACATTGTGTAGCCACTGTGCTAGTTTAAGGAAAACGCCTATATACGGCCTTCGGCAGCTTTAAGAACACCTTTGTTCTTCTGTCATAGGATGCTGTTTACTGTGCAGGGCCCCATACTCCTTAATCCATGGAGATAAGAGAGCTGTAGGAGCATGCCTGCCCAACAGAGGTGGCTATCAGCACCAGAAGAACAGAGGACGGACAATATCCTGCATCCAGCCACGTTTCCCCGACCTGCTCATGGAGCTGAAGGGGAAGAAATGTCTTAAAAGCAAAAGAAAGGGGCAACGTTTGGGTTACAGGGTTGTAAAAGAAAAGCGAG
>NW_009199126.1:0-36334 GCF_000690835.1 Fulmarus glacialis | reverse complement strand
AGCTTTCCAGCCACTCTTCCCCAAGACTGCCTTGGAGGGCATCACAGTTTCAGGATTCCCTTTTGACAAATACTATCTGTTTTCATAGAAAACAGTATTTTTTGTGGGGTGAAAAGAGTTAATAGAGTGAGCTGCAGTTTTGCAGTTTCTGAAGCTGAGATAATAATCACACCTCACTTTTCAGCTGCCCTTTCTTCCCGCTGGTGTATCAGACACTTTGTGTAGACACATAATGAAATGCAAACTGCCCCCGGGTGGCATATCTCAATAGAGCCAGCTCAGCAACTTTTGTTATTGCCAGTTCAACTCTTGGGTTTACTCTCCATTTCCAAAAGTGTCAGTGAATTTGTCGTTCAGGGAGAAAACCGGAGTGCAACCCTGCGCTCCGAAATAAACTGCCAGCCAGTTTTGGGGTAGCATTGGTAAAGAAGGGAAGAAACTCAAATGCCACTATTGCTTTCCAAAAAATCCTCAGTTCTGGATACTGCCTTCAAACCCATACAGCCCTCCTCTTCCAGATGGTGGCAAAGACTGATTGATTATAGGACTCTCAAGCTATGCCAGGTCATCACTCAAAATGCAGTCATCTCTGCCAAGCTGGCAGGCCCCGCTGGTCAGAGTTATTCCCATATGTCAGCGTAAGCCTTAATTCAGGGTGCTGGGTATGTCTTGCATGATAGAGGGCATTCAGCCTGGCAGAAAATGTCTCCCATCCGTTTTCCAGTTTTCTGAAAGCTTACGGCAAAGACCTAACGCTGCCCAGGCAGGGGAATATGGCTGGACCTGGCAAAGGCCAGTGGCAGAGCAGATTCCCATAGCAAGAACCAGAAGAACATTAAACGAACCTTGAAAGAGGCTGTGGCTGAATGAAGTTAAAATAGAAATAAAATTCTTCTGTCTGGGTTCTTCGGAAACAATGTTTTCCAAAAGTGAGGACAGTGAACATGTCCACTAATTCAGAAGCTGGAATTTAAATGGATTTATTAAAAAATGTGAATTTGGCATCTGCAGCAAGTCCTCCCTTGCACTATAGGTATATCTTGAGTGTTAGCAGTCCTGGCTTCCAGCAGAGAAGCAGCTAATAAAAATATATTTGAGGAAAACTTTATAGAGCTGAATTTTGAATTATTTTGAAAATACTGTCAATGTAATTTGCATTATTCCTCTTTAATATTTCTATTTCTGCACTGAAAAACTGATGGAATAAAGATTGGAGCATGATTCAGCTGAAGCTAATAGGCTTTGCTTCTAAATCATCCCTTCGCACAATTACAATTCTTGTGAATAGAATAAGTCACTCAATTCTTATTTTTCTTCTTGTTTAAAAACTAACTTGACCAGTAAAAGTTCTCCTTTAATTACAGCGATATTTCTTGAGCAAGACTGTAATTTTTACATGCAATCATCTTTCAGCTACAACTTATTGATCAAGTCATTCTCACCTCTGGGACGGTAATTGGGGGATGTCACCCTCAGACAGCACTCGGGCCAATTTCACACCAGTGCAATAACTTTTTCCAAGGACTTTTTCCATCAAACTTTGATACGTTTTGTGGGAACATGTCGATGTTGAAAATTCTGAATAAACACCAGTTTTTTTGCTGGAATCGTCCACTGCTGAAAAACTCTGCCAGCTTTACTCTCAATTTACCTTCACCAATTCCAAGAGGACTGTATGATGGAGAGGAGTAAAACACAGAATGTAACAAGAAAACAGAGGAAGTAAATGGAGGAGATAAGTTTTGGAAGTCTAAACCCCTAAAGGGGGCGAGATGGAGCGATGACGGGCAGGACAAAGTTAGGAAGAGGGAGCTTCATAAATTCCGAATTAATAAGAGAGCCCTTGAAAGAGTTTCAAGGGAAAGGTGCCTTCACAAATGTCCTTCTGCTGACAGGTAATGCACGCCGCACACCAAGCCAGCCAGCTGAAGGCAACAGCTGCTTCCATGAATTTTTCAACTGTTTGCGGAGTTGCTGTTGACTATTTTTTTGCTGATGCTCTCATTGACAACTGCCAGAAGTGGAATCGGTTCTTTTCTTTAGCTTTTAGATTGGTGTCTGAACACTCAAGAGTCTTTCCAGCTACATCAAAGTTGCAAAACATGCCACTCACTTTTAAGGTGGCTATAATCAAATACTTATTTTTCGGTGCTAATCCAAGTGGAAATTATTTAAATTAGATGGTATAAAGAATGTTTTAAAAGGCCCAGCATAAACTGTGCATATAATTATCGCTGGGGAATAATTTGAACATAATCTCTTGGGCCTCAGAGGAAAAGAGATCCCCAAAAATAAATACTGGATTGATGTCAAACTGGACTGTTCCTAAAAAGAGCTTCGGGGATCCAGGTATCTGACATTATAAACTACAGCAGTCCACTAGTGGTCCAAAATATTTGCTATATTGATCAAGCCAGGATTATGGAGAATTTTTCAAGAGTCCAGATGAAAACATTGAGATGAGATTCAGTCTCCAAAATCAGAATGATATAGTAGGACCTGCCTGCAGCAGAGGACGACTCCTCTGTAACACCAAACTGATCACCCTTCCTCTCCTTATCTTGCTCTGGGAATACACAAGATTTGGCAGCTGAAACATTAGCATCTTCGTTGCTTTCAAACCAGCTTCTCAGCTCAACTCCACGAATCAAGATCACTTTTGGTTAACTGAGGGAATTTTTGCCATCTTTGGGGACAATGACCTGTTCTCAGCTTATTCATGCCTTAATCTCCTTTATGAGTTGATGGTAATAATGTATCTGGGCAAGAAGTCTTGGGCATTTGGGAGATTTCAACAGCTATGGAGTAGCGCAACATCTCTCCTTAGCAATGCGATCTCCTACAAATCCATCACACTGGGATCTGCAGCAAGTTTAAGACCTTACCTTACCCTAGCGTCACTGGGGCAGCAGGCAGTGATAAGCTTCATGGTATTTCAGCTACATTCAGCTAATATCAGTAACACATGCTGTTGTAATTGCAAGATCTCAAACACATTAGCTGAAACTGTGCTACAGGAGAAAACCTCACGTACACAGTATGTCAGCTAAGTCAGTCTTCCCCTTGATCAACAATTTTAATTGGATGTTGCAACTGAATTTTCTTTCCATGTTAGCTGAAGAGGTTAGAAACAAAGCTCAAAACTGAACGCAAAAATTATACAGAATTAGCGTTTGTGTTCCAACATAAGATAGGAAACAGAAAGCTAAATTCTCTATCCTTAATTCATCTTATTGTGCTTTGTGTAGCCACTCTTGCAGAATCAAACATTATTAACACTACTTAGGCAAAACTCCTACTGCTTTTGCCGGCAGTTTTACTCAAGTAAGGTCTGTGTGATCGGGATAGCTACTTGCAAAGTCAACAGCTACAAACCTGTTCACTGCACACCTGTCACAAATGGAGTCTGCAATGTCTGGCTTTGCAAGAACAGTCCTATTTTCAAATGCAAGGTGCTCTAATGTGTAAAGCGTAGGAGAAAATCTATAAAAGGTGCTAAGGGCTGCAAATTGTTATGTTCCATGGGAGAAAGATGTAATGGTATAAAAAACTTTGCTGGTTACTCAAATGGAATAGCAAATTTCGTATGTTGAATTGTATTAGATGTAAACATAAACTACCTGTGAATCTTTCTAAAATGTGGCACTTGGTAAACTCAGCTTTTCTGAAGGAGGGGGGTGCAGTCCCAGAAATTCAGCTTTGCCCAGGGTAGTTGGGGTGTCTGAACACTGTTTGCACTCAAACAGATGTTGTGAAAACCCACTGTGAAACGATACACACATGTTCCAGGCACAATGGAGGAAATGGGAAAATTACTTCTATAAATCTGCAGGAAGGCCACACTGTTATGGCACCACGCTGCTTCTGAGTAGCAGCGCGAATGTGAATTTTGGCACCAGACTTATGAAATAAAGGCTCAAGGAGCACAATAAAATGGTTCTCTCTGCCTTTTAGAAGCAACTAAGTATCTCCAGCCTTCCAAAGAGTATGTCAGGATCAAGCAATACATCTGTGTTGGAGCAAGGAGGGACACCAGCCTTTGAGTTTTTGTCTGCCACAAAGCAAAAACAAACTGCAAGTTATTAATGGTTCCATTTGCACTTTTTTGGAAAAGCTTTTTCAGTTTCTTCCTCTGTTCTAACATATTGACATTGCCAGCACCCTCTGCTTGGATCCCAAAGGAAAAAAAGTATTTAATATGTATTTAATGTGTGATTCTCGGAGCTCCCAAATCAATAGCAAGAAGGATCGCAGAAAACTAAGCCACTGACGACTCCAGGGTTGCAGGGACATACAAAGAGGAAGAAATCATGCCCGTGACCTTATAGCCTCACAGACAAATAGACTTGTTTCCACAGAGACTTGCCTGTCCTGTGTGAGAGAAGGCTCTCCAGGCTCCTTCGAGCCACTGCCTGAAGCCGAAGCTCCTAGCTGTTGCTCTTCTAATCCTGTTAATGCCTGTCACCATGGGAGGTGGCACTGCTCATTTGAAACAAGTGAATCAAAGGTGTAATGAGACACAGGCAACCTTTTGCCTTTTGAACTCCCCAGGGTTCTTAATTAATCCACACCTCGTAACCACAACCAATGGTTTGCTGCAAGTCTTGGGAATACAGGGGAAAAAAACCCACAGTTTAATGCATTTTAGGAAAAAAGCCTGACTCCCTGAAGTGCCAAATCAGTTGGATTTCACAAAATTCAGACTTTTCATCTGCTTATGGTATTTATGTATGCTGTGTACCTGCCTGGCTGAAGGCCAGACTGCCTTGAATCTGTTGGCCTTCCCTCATAATGGGAATACTAGGCACCTCTTCTGAGAGAGCTTTTGGAAAGAGAGATCAGTTCTTCTTGGTTTATAATCATTGTCATAAAGAGAGCTTTCCCACTGCTCAGTTACAGCAGCAAAGAAAAGAAGAGGTAAAGAGCTTTTGAGGTATCTCAGAGGGAAAAAGCAAAGGTGTTCTGATACAGATTATTCTAAAAAGAAGCTCTGCTGTTTTGCCTTCCATTGTGCAGAGATGCTGCAGAAGAAGAATATGGCTGTGAAATGCATCAGCATGTTTTCTCTATGTACCATTGCAACAACTGCTGTAGAGATTAAAAAGTACCTTGTATCTTTAGTCTGTGGGTTGTGCAGAGCACGGCTCTGGCAATCCAGGTGTTTGAATAAGTAGGGGTTTACTCTCAGTTGGTGTTGCCACGTGTTGCCTTTACAGGAATTTGTGAGCATCAGCAGCAGGTAGGCAGCTGCCATCCAGAAAACGTGTTGATGAAGAGTAAGAAAAGGAAAATTTAGCTGCCATTGAAAGCATGGGAAAGGAACGAGTTTTAAAGTCGATGCAAAACTTAATCACAGTCTAAAGATTTTTAAAACCATTTTCATACTGGATTAACGAGAGAACAGTACTGACTTCTGCAGTAATTGTCACAATCCATCCATGCTCTCTACTAGACTTCCAGCCAGGCATCCCTGCTGTCCCCAGCCTTGCAAGTTCATGCCTGGTTTCTGCTGCAGTAAAACTGCCCAGAGAAGCTTAAGCACCCGTCTTGACTTGTGAGCCTCTGTGAAGATGCTCTGCCTACATTCTGACTCTGAGCATTTCTGCAATATTCACATGTTAATGCAAAATGTAATCTACAATATCCCATTTGAACAAACAGCAATCAATCTAATACACTACAGCTCAATTACTTCCTTGGTCTCTGTAACAGGTGCTGTCAAATAAATCTACTGAATAAATCAGTCCCATTGTAACCATTAGGAAGGCTTTTATAACTGCATTTGCTGAGTGGGAGGACATTTTTCTCTCAGTTTTTTTACTGACAGTCAGATAAAAAACATACTAATCAAGAGAGACATGCAATAAATGCCTTGGAGGTGAACTCCTGTTTATACTGAGGTCTCTTAATCCTCCACTCATTTGAGGATTCTGATGCTACCACGGCAAAGACAACCAAGCCCTTTGGATCCAATCCAGCTTTCATCATGGATGGACTGGGAGATGCCTAAAATACTGAGGCTGCCTGCATAGTATTTGCACACTGAGCACCTTTGCATCATTTATGCTTTATTCTTCTATCACAGCTTGTCCTTTCTTATTCCTGGCAGGAGACTCACAGGGACCTCCAGCAAGGGCATCTGCAGGGATGGAGCTGGTCCCCATTACAGAAAATATCTCTCTATGTATTTCTGTTACGCTACTGTACTATATTTGCAGCAAAATCCATCTTTGCTTTCTTGCCACTTTAAAAAATATTGCCCCTGAATACTTCCTTCCCCATTCTTGCTCCTTTTACTTTTAAAATGTTCATCAGAATGCACTGTATTTCTTTTCATAAAGCTCCATGATCTGGAAAATGGATCAAGAGAATGACACCTACTTAATATAGGTTTTTCCCCCTGCGGGGGTTGCTCTTTTTTCCCCCAATGCTTTGCAGTAAGATTAAGCAAGTGGAAGTGTCAGCTCTTTCTGAAATGAGAACAGTGCTGGGATTGCCTGTTGGCATCGTGCAGCACAGATACAGATGCACAACAATAGAAGATTAGCAGATAGCAGCTCTGCAACCATTATTCATTTAGCTGAAATGTAAATACTGCTCCTCTGGGGGAAAAATGGAGAGGCTGCCGCGAGCCAGGCAGGATAAAGTCTGCAGGACTCCAGGGGGTTTCAAAGTTCAGGAAGCAGAAGGTCAACAGAAAGAGGGTCTCTGAAGAGACCTCAAAAAGAGGACTGAACTAACAGGAAAAGTCACCCCAGTGCCACCACTGCTTGACATCTTTGGCCATTTTCCTTTCCATGCCAGCAGCAGATGTCACTGCTCGCAAGCGACTAATGGCAGCTCTGGGGACGGTGAAAAAATGGATGTGGGAGCATGTGAAAATGCTAACCAAGACAACCCAGTAAGAGGCAAAGATACAAGAACACTACAGTTTAAAAGCCTCTACTATACCACTTCCTTCTGGGAAGCCTATATTTTGTTCTGCAAAGTCTCTATTTTATCTGCACAGCATTAAGCCCTGTGTTTTCTGGCAAGGGCTGTACATAGCTCAGTTATAATGAATGAAATGAGCTGGTAACAGTTGGGTATTTATAGGCTCCGCAAGCTGGTGCTCCAAAAAATCTGAAAGCACTTAAAAGTGCCTTTGGCTGCAGAGCAATGTTGACAATCCCTACCAGCTTGTGGGGACATTCGGGAGGAGTCACGGCAGGAACAATGACCATGGAAGTATCCTGAGCTTTGTGCTGAGCGTCTTTCAGTCCAGTTTGTGGAGAGTGAAAAATGAGTTAAAACATTAAGATATGGAAAAACAAGATTGCACGTCCAAGATTACTGTGAATATGAATATACAAGCTAAGTTCTGCACGATTTTCTGTGGAAGAGATCACTCATAAGTAAAGACAAGGCAATGAGATCATTAGTTTGCTTAAGGTAATTGAGTTCAATATTGCTAGACATAAAATATAGTGGCTTATCATTAATGACACCAGAATAGTTTTGAGGAAACGAAATGTTTACCAGACGTAAAGGTGAATCTCTTCCTGCTTCCTTGAGACCTACACTCCAAAAAGGCAGCAGCCCAGGTCTCGACCTAGCAAACCAGCCGTCGGTATCACAGAGGTTTTGTAATTACAAACTGGTTCCTGCACCACGGCGTCAATGCAGCCCAGGGGACCAAGGTACAAGGCCTATGAACTTGCCCCTGTATGAACCTGAACAGAGTTGAAGGCTCCACCAAATCAGGTTGCAGGTTGCACCTGCTCCGCAGTCATGTGTTTCCCAGCTACCTACCTGCTGATCCGGGGCTTGCAAGACAGCAAGGTCTTTCTAGGAGAATAATGGCATTTTCTGTCTCCAGTATGAGATATTTCAGAACCAAAAAAACCCAAACGTATCCAACAAGAGATGCAAATTCTCATTATTTTGCTCAATACTGAGTGCTGGCTGGGCCAACAAAATCTATAGTGGAGTCTGAGATGAGAGTAGTCTCAAACAAAGGGAAGAGGGACAATGTACATAGAGGTGCTCTCTTCAGTATCCCGACTTCCCCTAATCAATGAGCGTTACAGTGCTGCAAGCAAAGGACAGATGGAAAAACTGAGAATGTAAGAAGTACTACTTACTACAGACGAAAGGTCCATGTTTACCATCCTCCTGTCATCCAAGTCGACTGGCTGGAGGCCTGCAACGTTGATCTGGACAGAAGAGGTTCTGTATACAAACCCCAGCAGCCAGTCGCCCCTAAGAGCAGAGCAGAGCAGAAGAAGAGCGTGAATAAATCCTGTTGCCAAACCAATGCAATATGTGACAACTCAGACCACAAGGAGAGCAGAAGGGCTGGGAAGCACAGCGATGTCTGGACCAAGACCTGCTGCAGCTTTGTCTGATGTAGGAATCCCAGCAGTTGCTGAACTCAGGGCAGGGTCCTGGGACACAGTAGTGTAAGTCCGAATTTAATCCTGATTCACGGGTGTAGTCTCATTATGTGCAGCAGGTTTAAAAATCTGACCCTTCTATTTATTTCTGTATTTGCTTAGAGATTACAATACATTCACATATTTAATCTTTTTAATGTACTACTAGGTAGAAGTTCTCCAGCCTGTAGACAGCTGTAAACGTGACGAGGCCTACAATACCAATGTTGCTGACATAAATATCGACTGTGAAGCTCCTCAGAGTGTTCCTGATTTATAGGTACTGTATAAATACATGGTTTCAATGACAGAACTAGGAAGAGTTTGTTCCCACTGTAAAGTATTGCCATAAGTCACTGTGACAGTTTCAGGGTAGACTATAGCATAATGAGAGAAGGCAATGCATCCTTTGGAAATACATAACCTCTTCTCCTGCGCTGAGCAACAGCATAAAATCTGGGCACCTAAACGCCACTAGGCTCTAAGGAGTAGATTTAAGTTTGATGCAAGTGGTATTTGTACTCTGTGATGGCAGCAGGTGAAATGCACCTGCACAGGTCGCCATTTCTGGCTGCTCCTGTCCACTCCAAAATGGTCTATGCTAGAAGTTGTAAGTCTACGCAGAGCGCTGCAAAATCTTTGCAACGCATCCACGCTACTCAGGCATGGGTTCTTTCAAAAGCTGAGAGAGTCTACCTAATTTGGTTAAGGTTTCCCACTAGGAATTTGTAACCCTGCTGTGAAATTGGATGGGACAGCTCTGACAGCTGGCTTTCACTCTCCATGTCCTTTCAGACTTCAAAGCCGAAGGAGACAAGCTACGCTGGACTGAAGCTCAACAAATTGGGCACGAATCTGATCTTGCAGGAATTCTATTCAGTGTAATTCATCTGACCTAAATAGAGTTACTCCTAAAGTGACAGAACGAGGCCACAGTTTGTATAAGCGAGATACCAGAGAAATCAGAATCAGGTGAGGTCTTACCACAAAATGTTTGTATAATGTTTCTCTCATACCTAACACCCTCACATAAATTCTCCACATCTCTCAGTTACCTCCTCTAGCTGCCCCTCATGCTAACTGAATAACCCTCAAATTCAGCATCTGAGGGCAAAGTAGAGAACCAGCATAGAGGAATATTTCCTGACAATCTCCTCACCTGCTTCTTCCTATTTGTAAGCAACAAGCTACAATTTCTACATCATTTTTCATTCAACATTCAAGACACGGGCTTGCCAAAGCAGAGACTAACCGAATTACTGCACACACAGAGGTACAAACACACATACTATTTTATTCCAACAGCACATGCAGGCTTTGAAACTATAACAAGATCTTTTTTTTTTCTTTGTATTATAGGAAATTAAGACACTGAGCTTTTTGCAGCGAAATTGGTTTTTGTATAATACAGGAAGGAACAATATTTGCCAGGGCAAATGCAACAATTTCTGTCATTTATTGTTCTATGCAACAATTGCTATCATTTATGGCTTCTTAGAGGAACACAGAAGCAATCCCAAGGAGGCAGCAATTGCTTTTTCCTTATGTCACATGAAGAAATACTGTAACTGGTGTGCACATCCAGCATCCGTAAAATCTCCTGTGACCCAAAAAGGGCAAAAGCAACAATTTTCAGCCTGACAGATGGGATTAATAATTTGTTGTTTTAATCTTGAATGCTTTTAATTCTTTTATTTAGTTCTTCTTTGTAAATTAATATACTATGTTAGATGCACAATAATAGAATACTTCCTCATCTTATAGGTATGTATGTAGGCATACATACGTATGTGTGTATGGAAAGTACCAACAGCATTTTCAACTGTCCTTGACCTGAGGGCTCATGGCTTTATAAGCTGTCTTGACTTGCAGTTACATCTTTGCTAATCTTCTTGCCTGGTTATTTCTCAATTTATTTTCCCATGCTCTTAGTGTTCCCTGCTTCATTCCTTTGTTTCAATTTCCCCTCTTCTAATTGTGCTGCTAAGCAGTGTTCTTGTCACAATGATCTTCCAATACACAGTCATTAGATTTGATACTGTCACTTGAATTCTTAATAGCTTTTATAAGATTGCTTCAGCTGTTTCATGCCTCTGAATCTCCCTCTTCTCACCCAGCAGCTCTCACAACTCTGCATAGCAGTTGTCTGCGCAGTTTTAAAAGGCTGATATTTCGTTTCAAGGTAACCTTTCTATTCTTTCACATCCTTAGTAAATTTGCTACAGCTATTCCAGCTATACCTCCTTTGTAAGTAAAATATCTTGTTCATGTGGACTATCTTGACCAGAACTGACTCTATATGCAAAAAAATCTTCAATTTGCTTGAGCTCCTTCCCTTCCATTGCTATTTTCACATCTTGTTCCCCATAAGTAGCCCCTAGTGAATTGTATCTCAAAGCTTTTATAGATTTTAATTCACAGTCTTTAACTGTCAGTGAACTTAACGGACGAATTTATAGTCCTTTACATGAAGCTGGGATTTAAAGGGGCCTTAGAATATGTCAAATTATGCACACAAACACACTGACGCAGCTTGAAGCTGCCAGGGTGATATAACACTGCCACCGCATGAACAGGACCTACATATTGAGCACCTCAGGCTTCCAGTGTAACTATGCATCGCAAACAGCCAAGAGCTGGAGACAGAACAGCCTTCAAGTGCCTCCTGAAGGCTGTCATCTCCAATTAATCTGAGGGAAGAGGCTCTGGCACTGCTGTCTCCGGCGCTACTGAATCAACGTACTCACCAGCTGAACAACTATTCACTTACAAAATGTTTAAAAGGGATGAATGTACAAAATCATTTCAAAGTGACGCTAGGATAATGAAACAGGGAACTGAGCATGTACAGACCTGCAATAACCGTTTATGATCCTGCCCGACACCACTTTTGTGATAGCTTTCCAGTACTTGGCTTCTCCTTCCACTGGAGCTCCCAGTAAGACCACATCTTCTATGATCCCTTGCGAGTCTATTAAGATGAAAACAGAACAGCTCAGATTTAGAAGACGGCTCAGAAAATATATCTTTACATGTACGTGAAGGAGGGGTATGTTCAGATGTGCACTACAGAAAAATCATCATTTCTGTGGTTTAAATTTTAAAGACAGAAACAATGGAAAGGAGGATCCTAAACAATATTTTGCATAAATGTTAAGTGTCCACAGTTCCAGCTGGAGTCAGTAAATGTGAAAATTAGAGATCCTGAGACAGAGAAAGGAACTAGGCTGATGGTAAGAGGGAGAAGTGGCCTGGCCTCTGTCTAGAAAGATGCCGTTCAAGCAGCAAACCTGTGGAAAGTTCTTTCCAAGACCTATTGATCTGGGTTTGCACAGAGCTGAACTATTATGCTTTGGAACAGGTGAAAGGGACTGACATTCCATAGTGAGTAAATGTTGTCATATATTAAGCACGATAAACTCTTCCCACAACCAGTCCTTAGAGCTGAGTTCGTGAAAAACATGACCTGTATATGCAACAGAAAACCTCCAAATTCTTCATATTGATTGGGAACTAGCAACAATGAAGGCATTTGCCAACACGAAGTAATAATCTATCAAACTGGTTTGATTTTCTTGAAGGGTACTTTAACCTGAAAGCCCAGGGCATGATTTGCTGAAAAGGAATGTTGACTTTTAAGCATAATAAATCTTCCTCTCTTATCAGACAGCTGCAGCTGGGGAATTTCAGTAGAAATAATGATTGAATGAGAAATATTGAGCAGCTCTGCTACTTTCCTAAATTCCTAACCAATATATTAATATCTATTCATAAATCTCCTTTGTAAAGAGAGATCAAGCACCTGATGCCATAGCAGTTAAATGAAATTCACAGCAGTGCATGTCTTGAGAGACTCATGGGCATAGCATGCCAAATCCATACTCTCCACCTGTGGGAGACCAGCACGTACAAGATGTGAGCTAAACCATTCTCAGGCTGGCATTCACAGTTTGTAAAATAATATGCTGAAGTTTACGGGGAAGTGAAAGCGAGAATGACTGCATACCACATCAAGTTATGACGGAAAGGTGCTGTCTGGCTAGGCTTTTTAAATGCAAATCAATTGGTTTCCTTTCCCTAATAGCAGTAAAAGACTTGGAGCTGCCTGCAGTGCCTGCATCTTTCTCTGCAGTGTAAATCCCAGCACCTGACAACAATCCAAAAGAGCTCTCGTGTTATTATTTGTTATTGCAAAGCAAATTTTGCACCAATCAAGAGAATAGCAAAGAGCAATTCAATTTTGTTAGTGTAATCTGTGAGCAATAAAGTCCTGTTCCCATAATCATGGGCAATGAAAAAGAAACCCAGAGCCTTGCAAACGGGGAGCTCGTTCCAACCAAGGTACTAAATTCCATGGCCACAGTGTGAGCCAACTGAATAAACAAACAGCTAATTCATCAGGATCCTGAACATTTAGGTAAAGTATTGGAAGCTTTTGTTTCTCCGGTCCTTTGTACAGCTTATTTCTTGCTCAGAACAAAAATGTTTAGCCTTGGCTGAAAAATACTCATTTTCTTCAAATGTTGACTGAGGGGGACAGAAACCTGAGAACAGATCACGGCCTACATATTTGCTGACACTCTAAAGAAGTTAAATGTATTTTACAGTTTGCAAGTCTTTTATATGATGAAGAACAATAAAGTCTGCACAGCCGGGGCAGGGGGGAAAGGGTAATTACTGATGGGCAAAAATCAAAAACTGATTAAGACAGAAAAGGTGTGGAAGATACACGCTGACCCAGAGGCCATAACCAGTCTTTGGGAGCTGGGCTTTGCTGTGTCTTTAGGGTACAACTCACTGGGCAAAGAGGAAAGCATCTCATCACGTTAGTCCTCACTGAAAAGAGAACAGGGGTGGAATTGAGCGCGCTCTGGGCATTGTACAGATGCAGTGCCAAGGACAGTGTTTCACGGCAGAGTTTGGCAGCAGTATTCCTGATACCTAACCACAGCAGAGACGATAACCCAGTGGTGATACTGGTCACACATGCAATTCTGTAGGACACTGTGATCAGTATTAGACACATATGTAATGTGTGATACTCCTATCAGGCGCAGTATGGCTCCAAGGTTCAGGTTCAGCCCATTACCAATTTTCATTAGCTTAACTTCTTATATACCAAAACACATGGGAATCATGATGAAGAAATCAGACCAATGATCTTCCCATGTAGTAACTTGTCTCAGACTTGTCTCTGTCTCATTACTACATCTTCTGCTATAATGTCATTTTCTGGAAACCTACTAAGCTCTGGTTTCCAAAGTAATTTGTGATGAAGTATCCCAAAAGTTATTTAATTGCTTTGCAGAAGAGTATTTTCTTTTAACAGAATTTGAGTTTCTGCCATGGTGTTTCACTGGATAATCCATGATTAGTTATTTGTTCTCAGAAACGCCACTGCCATCTGGATACAAAAGGCCCGCATGACTAGGCCTTGTATTTCTTTTGTGTGAGACATCCAAGTCCAAACCCAAATCAGTCTCAGATGTCCCAGGTCCCGGCTCTATTCCTTCTGTGGCTTGCGCTGGAATGTGCATGTGAAGAACGCCTTGGCAATCTGCGCTAAACATGCTGCTTTTCATCTCGCAAACAGCTCAGCTTTCATAATTCAATTAAGGAACTGAAAAATTAGTGTACAGTGGGGAGCTGCTATGATACATAATTACAATGCTTAAATTTCTTTAGAATGGCAGCCAACCTTAAAGACCCCTAATGATTTCCTTTCACGTATTACTTAGCTAGAGTCCCATGTTATTCCAGCAAGAGACTGCAGACCATTAAATAAAAGCCTGAAAATATCTCAGCCCCTGGCATTCTTAGGACACAAAAAGAGTAGATCTAGGGCCAGATTAGGATCTGGGTGCTGGCTTCAGTATAACTCCATTAGGATCATTCTGGATTTGATTAGATTTATTTTGAGAACAGAATTCCTGTATTTGAGGACTTCCATCTTAAACCAGAAGTGAAGTTCTGGTACACAGCTGTCAACAGAAAAAATGCTGACCTTCTCCATCCTCACTTGACTCTATTCCCACCTTCTTGGACTTCCTTGAACATTTTCCTTTATAAAGCTCCTTATTTATTAGTGACTCTTTGTGAGGCTAAATGGTTAATGAATTAAATTAGCTACATAGGGGGGAAGGCAGGCTGCACGCACACACTCACTACTGACTCAACTCCAAGATGCAATTTACATCAACTGATCATAATGATTTTATTCTTTTTCTAATTTAAAAATAGAATCTATTAATAAACAGAACCACAACGGGTAATAAATTGACAGATGGTTTTATACTTGACTTTGGGGAAAAATTACCATGAAAATAGCAGATGACAGTGGCATTTCAGTGACTTAAATGGAAGGGAGGACTCAGGGAATCAGCTACAATAGCTACAGAGAGCTTCCAATAAAGGCAAAGCATCCTCTGCCAAGATCACAGTGGCGCGTGGGCAGCTCACAGACTGATCTAGTTGTCGAATGTCACAAAATGTCAAGTTGTTGTTTACAGACTGGAGACCAAACTGACACACTGGAGCACCTCGAGTGAAGACAGCAGATTTAATCCACTGAACTGGTGGAAATGACAGTAGAATTTGGCTCCAAATGCATTTCAAAAAAAAATTTTTTTTAGGTTTCTGTCCTATCCTGAAAGACCCAAGCTCTGTTCCAGAAGAACTCCTCCTCTTGGAAGAAAAACTTCTCTACCAGCAGTAAGGAAAATAAAGGAGAAAAAGGTTAGAAGGTGAATTTTACCTTTTTCTCGAGCCATTTCCTGCAGGCAGAAGTAAATGACTCTTGCACCCAGACTGAAGCCAATCAGTGTGACAGGTCGCTTGCCCTAAGAAAGAAGGAAAGGAAGAAACGCCATCAAATACTGTTCTAGACCTAGACAGAGAGATTGGCCATAGGATCCCCAAGACCCTGATACACAAAGCACTTACGCTTGTTCATGATCTTTTAAACATTCGAGCAATTTGGTTGATTTCAGAGGGATTATGTATCCTTAAAGTTATGCACAGTTCAACATTCAGAATTCTGCATCTCTGAGTATTGTATTTTTTGATACTCAGAAAATCAATTGAAAGAATCCAATGATCAGAAGTTACAACAAAGTAGATGTTTCAAACAGAAACAAAACATTCACAATCATTGTTTTGAAATTTCCAAATGAAAGTCTAATTCATGGAACAAAATATTCCTAGAAATGTTTCAATAAACAGAAGAAGAAGCTGTAATACAAAAAGATTGACTACTTCTAGATTTAAAACTGAATGGCAGGAGCACTATGTGGCTGTTATAAAAAATGATGTGGGGTAAGCTTTTATTCTGAATAGCCTAATAAGATTTTCTGTAAGATCAAAGGGAGCCTAATCTCAACAACAATGAAAAATGGCCTTTGTATTAACCAGGGAGCAGGTGTGCGATGGACTCCTAGACATCACGCTAACTAGTTTTAGATGCTCCAGCACATTGGAATGTGTGTTTTCACAATAGCGAATGCTTAAAAGGCAGTAACAAATCCCCCCAAGCAAAACAAAGGGCTTGTGTGAAATAAAGTTTATTGCCTTTCCTGGGATTGTATTTTTATGAGAAATCAAGTTTGTACTCTGCTGTTTCACATTGTTATTTACGATACGCAGCTCTGGGGCCACGGCTCCCTTAGGGCTCCTCTATTATAGATACCGGGCTAACGTGCCTGTGAGACGAACACATGGCCAGCAGAAATCAGCCTCTCTCCATGCCAGTGATAGCCCAGCAAAAAATGGCAGGCTTTTGAGGGGCAGAAACGTCTTTTGCAAGCCTTCTCAGGGAGGCTTAATAACTTCTGTCACTTCTTTCAGGTACCAGCCCATTCCACTGCTGTGTAGGCAAAAACATGGCTCACGGTGCATTTGCTGCTGCAGACTCTTCTCTTACATTGTTTTGCTAGTGTCTCTTAATAATCTGTGAATATTTTTAACACTCTGTATCCTTTTTTCCTTTTCACCTATCTTTACTTTCTGTTCTCAAATTTCCACTAGGTGAGTTGGCCTGGCTGTTTTGTGACACGGTCAAGCCACTTGTCATGTATGACCTGGATCTCTTCTTCTTCACTTAGAAAAGCTTTAGGCTAAATAGAACAAATCTTAGCAGGAATTCTCTGATTCACTTGGGACTTCCTGTTTTTCCTCAACAAACCAAATACATGCTGGTCACCTGCATGCATCATTTTTTAATTTTTCAGTTTATTATTAATTTTCTTCTCCCTGGAAAGATACCATTTGATAATTAACTAGCATGACTATAAAACTTAACCTCTGTAAGCCAAATCCCTTCCAGACATTATTCCTGGATAATTACTAGCCAATTACCTGCTGTCGACTGAGCAGGATACGGGCTAGGTGTTTGCCTACTTCAACAGACCGATGGAGACACACTCCCCAGGGGTTGTCAATGACATTGGCAACAGTTAAAAGCGAAGTTGGCCAAGTCAAGGCCGTCACAATACCTGCAACACACAAAGCAAACACCACAGCACAGTCACAAATCTGGGCTGCTCTTAGGAAACTTCAAAAGCAAGACAGTTCACTGAAGTTAAAAGCTAAACCTCAGACCTTTTGTCATTTCCAGTTCTTCTTTCTCAAGAGCTGATCTGAGAAATGTTTTGCTAGACTAAAGATAAGAAAGAATCTGATGTTCTGATGCAGAGGCAAACAGACACTGTACATGAATGTAACCTGCATGTTTGAAAGGTTTATGTAAAGCAGTAAACCACAGTGTAATAACGTAGAGGAATAAACACAGTCACGCATGAAGGAAGGTGTTTCCAGCTGTAATTTTAAAAGAACGAGTCAATGACACAGAGGCACAGCAATCCAGGAAGGCAAATCTAAATTACAGGTGTGGCAGAGAAGGTTCTCAGGCCAATTCTGCAGGGCGGTGCCAATACTGCCAAGGGAGATGCCTTCTCAGAAATCTTCCTTGTTTAGGAAAGCTCCTTTTAACAGATACCAACAGTGAAACTGCACAAGAGCCACTCAAGCAGATCTGATACGACAGTGTTTCTTACCTGACAAGACAGTGAATTTTAGGGCTTCTTGAGCCATCATGTTCACAAAACCATTCAGCATGGAATCCAAGGCATTGCCAAGCTCCATCAAGTACTTGGATTCCCAGGCCAGACAATACTGCTCACTGGATTGCAACATGCTGCTCCATGGTGCTGTGAAGCTCCCTGAAAAAGGTTGCAAAGGTGGAGTTTGTGTTCAGAGAAAACGCAACAACAGCTGACTCCTGGCAAGATGAGTCCAACAAAGAATCAGAAAAGAACCGGCAGGACGCTGGAATATACTAATATACTGTGATAACAAGGAATCATATTTAAAACTACTGTGAAATGTAGACTCCACATTTCCACTGTTTTACAATAAATTTGGGCTTTGTAAATAATCATGCAGCTTTAGCTGGCAAAGAAAAGAGTCTTCAGTGTGGACAGGCTCAGACTTCATGACCCATTCAATTGCCTCAGAGACTGCCAAGACAAATGGACGTTAACACTAATTATGTCAGGTATTAAGGACATTCCTCCCATCCTCAGACATCAGGCCAAGTCCTGCAGCTCCATCTTCTCATATAGACCAAAGGAGGGCCTGTCCTGAGAAAGATGAAGTGCTGAGTGGCTGCATGGATCGAGTTCAGTGGGACCAGAAGCACAGAAAACATGTAAGTTCTTGGCAAAATCTATCGCAGAGCATCTTCCCAGCACTTCAGTTAGATGGGCAAGGACTGCAGTAATGGCCCTGTCTGAAAACAAAGAATCTGCATTTGCAGACCCAGACTGCAGTTATTTTTACTTTGCCATCTAGGCTTGTTAGCCACTTCAGTTTAATTTTTTCCCTCCAGGTGCTAATCAAAAGCAGTGCCTGGATGTTTGAGAGAGAATGGATAATTTCCACTGTGCAAGTCTAACTTTTAGCCGAAAGAACAATTTTTAAGACATACTCTCTCTCCAACTTGTAGTGTACCTTGTACTAAGTGGCCAGGTTAGTGGCAATGCTGTTAATGGCAGATGAACTCTGAAGGGCAGAGCAGAATTTTCATCTTAATTAACTAAAACCCTTCCTTCCTTCCCCAAACGATGTAGGGCAGGTTGAGGCAGCTGCTGACCAAAGTGGCATGAGAGAGCCCCATGCCAGATTGCACCACAATGTACTGTCAGATTTGTGAACATACAGATAGGCAGCTACTGGGAGCTCAAAAATCACAAGGTAGCGAATTCCATAAAAATCCTGTCCTCAGTCCCTCTGTTTAAGGTGTCATGCAAGTGTGTAAATAGACAGACACAGCTGTAAGGAGGAAAATGGATGACAATTCTAGCTTTGCTTTTTTAAACATTATAGCAGATTGCTAGTTATGGAAGAAGAATGTGTGTCTTTTGTAACTCCCTTTTAAGGGCAAACAGACACAAAAAGGTTCCTGAAGGGACACACTTGTCTTTGTAACAGTGCCTGGGAGCCCTCCAACCCCAAGGATTTGGACCCCTGGCAAGCAGACAATGAGAAAAGCCAAAGCGCATACTGCAAAGTGAAAATAACCTTACTCTGACAGTGAGCTGCAACCTAACAAGCAACAGGACAGAGACATCCTTCTGCATTAATGATATCCAGTGTTAATTATTATGCTTCTGAATAAATTGGCAGCTGTTCAGTCACGTTGCTGAACACATCAGCAGACAGTTGACATATTTTATATGACAAGCTATACTGGAAAATAAAACACCTTTCAAGGTTGCTGCTTGTAAGTTCACCTCCTGAGTGCTGTGCTTAACAGGATTTACTTGACAGAACTTTCTTGCCAATAAACCTCATTAGCTGGCAGATACTGAGAAAGAAAAAAGACTATTTTCTGTTAATTGCTGGAGAATAAACATAAGGTCTCAGAGATAGGTGAGACACTTTGTATTAGTGCTGGAAATCATCCACCCCAAACAGTCCTTTCCTAGCAAAACCATCCAGCATTTATTAACAGAAACAACCCTGCTGTGACTACTACCAATCCTACCATCACTACCAATTTACTGCCCTCTCTCTTTCCTCTGTTTTGATTGGGATTGCAGATTGGGTTACAAAGCTTTATGTTGAGAGTTGATCTGTTTTAGTTACCAGGCCATGCAAGTGTGGGGAAGACACGGTGCTACGAGAGCACAAACACTGCCTGGAGTGGAACACAGACATGGCTCTCCAGGCTTCTCTCAGTTTCTTTGTCTTGTTCTTACCATATTTGCCAGTGCACAGCCATCCAGTAATTGCTATGGTGATATGAAGCTGCTTTCCTTCAGTAAGTGGAAGGAATTCAAACTCTTCTATGGCTCCCACACGCCTCTTCATCTTGTATCCTACACACAGCACGGCAGAAACACGAGTCTCAGAAATCACACAGCAAGGACAGACTCTGCTAACAGTAGAAGTTCGTAAGAAATTACTTGGGTAATTTGGATAGGGTTTTCTTCCTTTCCAAAACCCTCAGCAAGTCCATGTGTTACTTAGAGCTTGGTATGGAGCCAACATGATCCTTCTGAGCTTGTGTGATCTGAGGGAATCCCAGCAGAAGGCTTTTTTGCTGCAGACCAGACATCAGCTGTAACAGCCGCTGCTCTCCATGGCAGCACCTTTCTGATCCAAAGCAGCAAGCTTTCATTTCCTTCATTAGCCATATACCAAATATTCTTTTCCTACTTGGTCATCAGGGGCTACACAGCATCTTAATCAGCATTGAAATAAAAATGTAATCTCACAGTTGTAAGATTACACCTCAAATTCCTTCCCTTGCTCTGCAGAGCTCAGTTAAGTCATTAGCTCTGCATTTGCAGACATGATCCTGTGCCTCAGTAGCTGAGAAATGTATGGTCACTCTCTTACCAGTAAGGCCAGCTCCAGCTGCTCCGAAAAGCGATGCCATGACAGCAATTCCAGCAGTCGAACCTAAAGCAGCTGCTCCAGCACTTCCAATGATAGTAGCAGCTCCCGCAGCAACCAGAGGGGCAGCAAGACCCCCTGTCAAGCCTGAAGATGCAACAAGTGATATCACCAATCTCTTGTCACTTACAAAAACCAGGCAGTCATTTCCTGGTGCTGTGTGAGCACTGCTAATGCTAGTGAGAGAGTACAAATGATGGTCTTTTTTGCATCACCAATAAAGGGGCTGAGACCCTCCCCAGGCCCTGAACCTCTGCACAGATTCTTTGACTTGACTTCAGTAAAAATGAAGAATAACTTACAAGGCAAAGGAAGAATGTGTCGTAGCCTGGGGTGAGCTATGCCCTATTTGCTTAGGAAACATTGATCTAGTCTCACACTATTTTGAATTTAGAGTTGAAGATCTGATCCTCTCATAACACAAGAGCAAAAGAGGAGAAAACATTTTTTTAAGGGTGATGCCCTCAGTTTAATACTTCCCCCAGCCAGTAAAGATACACTGGAAAAACTTTTCCACCTAATTCTTTCAGTTTTATTTTATTTTCCTGTGGCTGAAAATACTTTGCTTGGATTTGGGGTTTCTTTTCTTGGTGTTTTGTTGGTGGCGGTGGTGGTTGGTTGGTTGAAGTGGCTTTTTTGGATCATCTGAAGTGACATACTACCTTCAGCCTGGCAAAGAAAAGCAGTGAATGCTTTAAAATTAGAGCTTGGGCTAAAAGGTATGATGGCTCCTGTTGCTGAATGTGTAATTCAGACACCCCTCCCTCTGCCCCTAGTGCCGCACATGCAATTCAGGAGCAAGTCTCCAAAATGCCTCGGGCAGCCTCACCAATCACTGTTCCTCCCCCAACGGTTGCCAAACCGATCAGCAGGTATCTCTTCAGCTTTTGTCGCCTTTCCTTCTTTTTTCTTGATACTTCTGCAGTTCTGTGGGGGGATTAGAAGCACAAAAGCTGACGGAAAAGCCTGACGGATAACAGCGCTGCATCAGAATCTGCTTTTATTCTCCTCAGTGTAATTTCCCTACCGGGAACAGTAAAAAGTAACATGCAGGTGTCGACTGTGACAACACACTCAGATTTATGAGCACGGACATAAACCCACAGATTTAAATTGA
This sequence comes from Fulmarus glacialis, assembly GCF_000690835.1. NCBI lineage: Eukaryota > Metazoa > Chordata > Aves > Procellariiformes > Procellariidae > Fulmarus > Fulmarus glacialis. Next base: position 14,848 of record NW_009199126.1, on the reverse strand, counting down.
AACGATTTAATTCCTGACAAAAGCCAACAGATGTTACTTACTTGGAAAACCCTTCCTAATAGGGCTGAAGCTTGTAAAAAAAGAAACAAGAAGTCAAAAGCATTTCAATAACTGTATACTGCCTAGGCGTCTTAAAAAAGCACAAGAAAGCTAAGTGGAAACGGAAAAGTGTTTGAAACAAAAGGGTATAGGGGTAATTTGTGATAACAAACAAAGAGTTGGAATTAAACTATTTTCCAACAACAGTGTTTATATTGAGCCGCTTTCTAATTGCACATCACAATATAACAATATAATAGGTATTAACACAGTCATTAGTTCATTTGTCTGTGTGCATTTAAGCTACATTTTAACAAGCTTATCAGAAACAGGTAAATAAACCTAAAAGGAAAAAATATCACTAACTAGACAGTACTTTTGACTTCTCTCCACTGTCTTTGGTTTCTCTCTTACAAGAAATACTTCCCACTCCAGAGGAAAGTGCGAGAAACAGAGCATACTGGAATACGTTGTTTACAGAGGAAGGTTCCTTCTAGCCTGCTTATGCAACGGTTAATCTGGGCCTTGAAACATGAGAATTTATCTTGCTTCCAAACTTGGATATTTTCCCTCTTAATCCTAGCCTAATTGTGGATTTTCATTATCCATATAATTGCCTAATCCTTCCCGGAACCCCCTAAGCGCACTGTAATTTTGATAAAGACAATTTTAGATGAGACCCAAACAATATGCAGCTTTGTAAAACACAGCAGGAGGAGTATGAAGCACAGTGGGTGAAATCCCTGCGTCACTGAAGTCAGTGGCAGAACTCCCACTGACTGGCATGGCACAGAGACTTTGTCTCCACAGAGATCCTCTGAAAAACATCGTGTATTACCTGCTGCAGCAGCAAACCTAGCTGTCTGCAGAGAACAACAGTGCTGCCTGCAATGGCTACCTCTTCAGCAATTTCTGTATAACCGTGTTCACTTTCTACAACCCCACGGTCAAAGCGGTATTTGGATATGCCCTACTTTGTGCATGCAGTCACCAACCTGAATGCCTGGAAGAAACTGCTGCTGGAGTTCTTTAAACCAGTGCTGCAGTCTGACTGTTAATACCTAAGTTGGCAATACCCAGCAATTTCTGTTCTACATAGTGGTTCATCAGCTTTTACAGTCAATGTGCTGCTGTCTCGGGCTGAAAATAATGACATCGAGAGAGCTGAAATATGGCTAACCTGGCTTTAGTTGCAATAATAAGCAATTTGAGTTGTGTGGGTAGAAAGATAGTTTGCAGCTAAAGCCTGCCTGAAGATGCAGTAAGTAAAACTACTGTCACGAGAACTTTTACCTGTCATTGCTTTCCTTCCGTAGCTGCTAGCAACTGCTTTTGACAGTTGCTTTCCTAATAGCTTCTGCATTACAATTATCCCTTGATTACCAGACTGTTTTTTATCCACTATGGTAATTAACTGCCTCTTCTGGTACTTCTCTACCCTCAGTGATCTTGGATATGCAGCTTCTTGCCTGAACCACAAATTATGTTCAGAGAGATTTTATAGGTGGAATAACAGGTCATTTGCCAATGATGAAAAGTGGCAGGAGTACACGTTAGCGAGCGACTGACGTCATGTTTTCCAGTTTCTTACAGAACCGTGTACAAAAGGGAGGTTCACACCTGCAAGTCACAACATGTCTGGTGCTAGTAAGATGGATTTAAGTGTTTGGAGCATTGTTCTATAGATGACCATACTGTACATTTAACCTTGCACATTCTGGGCCACAGGCCAACACACCCACAGCAGCAAAAGCAGGAGCAAAACCTTCTGTTAACAAATACCAGTAAAAAACACCTATGCAGAAGCTGCCAAAACCCTGTTTGGTTGTTACTGTTCCAAAACCTCTTGCAGCTGATGGTCAAAGCTGGAAGCATCCTAAGCAGATATTAATGTATTCCCCGCCCCAATAGTCCGTGAGGTCAAAGCCATCCTAAGCAGATATTAATGTATTCCCCGACCCAAAAGTCCGTGAGGTCAAAGTGGTGACAGGTTTATATTCCACTTCCTTTCCCCATTGACTCCTAACTTTAAACAAACAAAGGGTCATCGATTCCCCACAAATCTCAGCCTTGTTTTAGCACTGCAATAACAAATGTGTTCGCACTGCAGTCCTGGACGATTCTCACTGTAAACATATTTTTTCCCTTTTATCTAATAGGTATTTACTTCCACGGCTGCAACTTGGGCAAAGAACAAGATTGAAATCCATGGCTTTCGCCACACCAGATATGCACTGGGCTAGCTGCAACGTTTGAAAGCCACGCTTGTAAGTATGCAGCATAATTCTCCAGTCGCTCTTGCCATTATCAGGCACACTGCTATCTTTTTGGGTTGTGCTAGAGGAGTCCAGTTGATACAGAACTGGGTACTGGAGCAACATCTTTGCAGGTGACACCTCACCCTCAGCATCGGTGTTTTCCTGCACTAAGGGCCCAGGATTAAGCTTGTTTCCACAAGCCACAGCAAAACTGTCCCCATTAATACCAACCCTTGCTCCTGCATGCCAAATGGTGTCCTGTTTACCAGTCCATGATCTTTGAGATTATTTTCACTCTCCCTTTTTACAGTGCACTATAAAGGTAAGCTTTATTTAAATAAAGTTATAACTGAAAGATAACCATCACATGCTGAACCCCCTGGTAACGTCTGAACTGTACTGTATCAGGGACATTGATTAAAGCCTTTATTAGCACTCAGGTTAATATCATAACCTGTTTGCTGAGTTGACAGATAAAAATACTAAACGGTCCCTTGAAAGTCCACCTCGGACATGTTTACTGCCTTACATATTGCTAAACCTTCACACAATTCCTGCCTGATAAGTGGAATATAAAAACATTACCTTTCTTATAGATACCAACATTTTGGTTGGTGATTAAGAGAATTAATCTTATATTAATAACACAGAATTAGGAGTCAGGTTCGTAAGTATCTAAAGATGCAGATTGTTGCCCTCAAAATGTACCTTCAATAGGAGTTAGAAAACTGTCTCTTAAACAGGATACAGAGAAGGACAGATCCATAGAAAATGAGCAGCTTAGGATCTAATCCTGAAATTTGCAGGAACTTCATTCTGCAAGAGGCAGTTCTATCTGAAGAATATTGGGCCAAGAGATAAGAGACGCAAGATCTCTGTGATGTATTTAAGCATAATCTACAGTCTAGGAGAGGCAACTGGAACAAGGAAATGAGGCAGTTCCATGCGAAGTAGCCTTTACCAAAGTTTGCAAGGTTGGGTCTCAGCTCTGACTTTAAGAATGCTGAGCTTTCCTGCTTTTCAGTGCAGTTGAAGTGCGGTGAGGGCTCTGCAACCCTAATCAAGTCATAAATGATTACGCTAAGAGCCATGGGGGGAATGATCAGAGACTGGACTTAGGCACAAGTAATTACTGCTAAGCTTTGAAGCACCGGCAGTGTTTTTTCACCCCATAGTCAACCCAGATGTTCTTACTCTGACTCTTCCTCCTTTTGTTCCTTCAGGCTCTCAAGCAGAGATTCCTCCAGGACGTCCAGCTCCTCCAAGGGGATTCTCAGCAGCCAGTTGATGTGGCAGATCAACACCCTGGCTCGAGCATCGTAGTACCCTTAAACATAGGGAAGCCCAGGAAATCAATCAGTCTGCATTGCACCAGATGAAACAGCGAGTGGTGCACTCAGCTGTGCTAGAGGACCACATAACATACAAGCATAGCTCCTTCCCTCAGGCCCTCTTCACCTTCCATGTATTTGAAGACAACTCCTACTATCTAGAGAAAAGAGGGATAAATGGAAGATCCTTCTTCCCTGCAAACCTCATCCTGTGAACAGAGTCACTACACCAGGTAATTGCCTCTATGGCAGAAAAAGGATCTCAAATCCTTCGGTCTTCATCCTCTGTGATAGAGGCGTTTTGGCTCCGGACTGCATCTTTCTCAAAAGAGAAATGCTGCAGCAAGACCAGTCCTAACTGGAAATATCAAAAAAAAAAAAAAAAAAAAAGGGTAGCATGACACAGTACACCTCAACTATGCACCAATATACAATATCTTGTAAAAATGCACTTCCATACAAAACCTTTATATTCAATTCATCTTGTTGACAGCAGGAGGGACCCTGGAGTTTAAAACTACACACCGGCTCACCTAGCAGCATCACTGACAATTGTTTGCATTTATACTTCACTGCAGAAGATGCGGGAATGGACAGTGCACTCAGACAACATGTGATACGAGTAATGATTACTCCTGGGCTTATAAGCAGGTGTTCTTAAAGAAAAGACATTTTAAATGTAATAGATTTTAAATTATTTGTGCCAACTCTTGCTTTTTTAATGTGTTTCTCTCAGTAGCACCTGCTGCTTGCTGACGGTAGGCTTTTGTAAAGGGTTCTTGGTGCACTCCAGGATGAAAAATGCAATTGCTTTTCTAGGCATGGATGAAGACACCAGCAAGACCAACTACAAAGTATGTTTCTGATACCCGCTGCACGTAGATCAAATATGGCATTTGGCAATCTATTGAGTTTATTTATTTATTACCATCATTACCAAGATACCAAACTACTTCGGTAGGCTTTAATGACGTCACTTTTAAGATCTGTGCTTAGTTGAGAAATCAGGATAGTATTTATCTTCACTTCATCCCCAATATGTGCCACGTCTTGCAAGCCCAAGCAGGTGTTTTAACAAGTAGTTTTCTTGCTTCCTGTCTGCTAATACACAACTTAGCTTTTTACTTAGCCAGCTTGGCAGTAAGTCAGCAAGGCTTGAAAATATATTTCTTTTAAATTCCAGCTTAGCAAAATAAGCAGTTTTGCAATAACTGACTTGTCAATTTTCCATTAAAAATAAAGCAAGAACAAAAATGGTACTTTGTTCTGCAGTGAAACAGGCTAATCAGCAACCAGTGAGTTCTTTCCTGTGAGAACACGTTAAAACACAGAGATTTAAAAAATGCAAGTAGTGATATAAAACAGGCTTCTTTTAGAAATGAACATTTTGTTCAGTAGGCAGTCTTTAATTCATTAATTTTATCAGACTAATTCATGTTATGGATTGTAAACCAGAAAATTGTTTTATGCATAATATAATATACGAGTAAAATCACATTTATTTATAATAGGTTTCACAGGACACTCTGGAATTTATTCCCTGAATATTTTTTTTTTCTTTTTAGGCAACAAGCGATCTGCAGAAAATTTGCTAGGTTGAGATTTTCATAACAGCTTTACTGCCTTTCTAAAGGAAGAGGTCGCCTGCTCCCTTGGAACACTGGAGAAAAAACACCTCACTCTAGGTATTTCAGTTCAGAACTTTTCTACCATCACGTATATTTGCATGCCAATGCACGGCATGTGAAGGTAAGGAGGTGAACAGTTGTTCAATTTTGAACAGGTATTATTAATTATTCCTAATATAATAGTTGCTTTTCCTGTAGTGGACACAGGGAGAGAGCGTGCTGCTTTTGCTATAAAGGAAGCTAAGACAAAAGAAGATGGTACCTTGAGCTTTTTGAGCATTTTAAAGTATCGGATGTAAATGCATCTACATTATTCTTACAAAGAACAAATGCTAGGTAAACTTACCATCTCTAAGAGAGAAGGATAGAAGATCCTAAAAAGAAAAAAGTATATTCAAGTTAAAACTGATGACATATGCCCAGAGGTCTCAAAATGGAGGCATAAAAACTCATTGGACTATGATCTAATTACTGCAGCATGTCAGTTCATAAACATGGGAAGCCAGCGAGCTACAATTCAGTAGGGCAGCACAGAGCAAAGCCAGATGTTTCCAGTACAAAATTCTCCGTATGCAGGTGAAAATGGCTGGACAGAAGTAGATAAGCGCAGGATAGGAAGGCAGTGCCTGCTTGGTATACGGTGAGGCATCCCATATTTTTTGTTATTAGCGATCCTGTTGCAATTCAAAGCACCACGATTACACCATACTTCAAAGTTTGGAGAAACAGGGCTCTAATCCTCCTACCACTCTAATGCCTTCCGCTCGCTATGTAGTCATATATACTCGTATTTTCAACATGAGTAACAGGTTTGAATGCTACTCTAATGGACTAGTGGCCCCTATTTTCTTTGGCATTCTGGGAATTCATAGCTCTAGGCGGTAAGGCTGAACTAGCATGAAGTTCTTTTGTACTTGAGATTAAGTACTCAAAAATAGAAAACTCAGAATTTATGGCCATCTGTCAAGTTTGAGGGACTTGACTTCTGTGTGGCTCTTCATCGTAAAAAAAATCGGAAAAACAGATCAATCCAATAGATGGTTTCTATGGACAAATCCATGAAAAAAGAGGCCAGTGGTTTTACTACTCTTTTCTCCTCTTTTATTGTCACTGGATAAATTTTAAGTTCTTTATGTAACTACAACACTAAGCATTAGCTCAGTCTCGCTACTTCCCTCTCCTACACACAAATAAAGCACAGCTGAATTTTACAGGGAATCCTTCAGCCCTTTGGGAACACAAAAAATGCAGCCAAAGATGTAGCATGCTGCCAAAGAGTTTATGATTATTAGTCCCATAAGCTCCTAAGCAAAATTTCTATCGTAAAAATGTCTCTAATCTTTTCCCTTCTGCATGAGAAGTGTAGAAAGGAGAACAAGTCTTCCTTAACCAACTCCCACTAGAAGAGGGGCAAGTAGATATTATCGAGGCAAAAGTAAGTGCCTGGACTCTGAATATCATTTTAGCATGAGAAGCATCTGCTATTTCATAAAGGAGAAGAGAGCTGTTGCATAGGACTAGGGAAACCAAAGGATTAGGGCAGCTGAACTCCCACCTGTGGGTGCTTTTTCACAAGGTATAGCCCCAAAACCTTCGCTCCACTGCTGCCTAATGTTTTCACACACACACCTCTACTGCTGAATATCTGGGTGGCTGTTCCCATCCACAAAGAAGCCTTCTTTTGCTTGCCTGTCCTGCAAATTCTAATGGGATAAGCATTTCCAGAAGGTATCTGTTGGGCTGAGCTCTGCCCAAAGCTCCTTCATCCTGCATCCCAATGGCCAGAGCGCTCACCCAAGAAAAGAGAGCCCTGGTTTGCTATCTCCAATGTGCGAATAACCCTTTTAATTTAAGTTAGTCACTGAATCCGGTTTCCTCTGTTCCCCCAATCACCACGTTGCAGAAAAAAAAGGCTTCTTTTTAGGTCCGGCCACGATTAGTATTCTGTGCGTGCACACACGCTGCAGCTGTTCCCCAGGCTGGTTGGTAGGGTGTGGGAATTGGAAACACTAATCCCTATAGGCAGAGGGAGGAATGTAACTCGGGTTTCCCAGAGCCTGAGTGCTGTAACTACCCAAGTATTAGATACATGGGCACCATCACCTCCTCCCTGGCTGCAGTTTTGTGAGGAAGGGTTGGCACAGAGGTGTCAAAGCCCAGCAGAAGGCCCAGGGCTGGCAGTCCCAAGCAGAAAGCTGACCAAGCAAAGAGCCTGAAGTCTAGAATAAGGTGAAGCTTGTGACCTTGTTGCCATAATTTTCCAACAGGCTTGTGGTTTGTGCAGAGCCCATTTGTAGGCAATAAATTCTCCCTCTGTATTGCAAAGGGAGCCGTGGGTCTTGACTCAGGTCCTGTACGATGTGCCCAGCATCATCTGTGGCACCTAATATCACATAATCTCCTTTAAAAATCTGGTCTAAGCATTTATATACATGTATTTCAAAAGGTGAGGGGTGGATACAGGTAATCAGTTGATAAACTGGAACTACTGCTTTTACTGCATCTGTGCCAATTAGCATTCTCAAGTATTTCTAATTGGTTTAGGCTTTGCACGTACTGCTGTGCAGTCATCTGGAATCCAATCAGCATTGATTAGATTAGTTCACAAGTAGTTTGTTTTCCTCCTCTAAGCAGCAGTTATTATATTTCAGTCTTATTTTGAAGTTGGTGTTTTGGATCTCCCTGTGAACTCTATGCAGATGACCACCTATATGATTGAGAAACCTTACAAAGAAAGGGAATCCATCTTTATTCAGAGTCTTTGCCAGCTTTTTATGAATTGCTGCAAGGTCAAAACCCATTTCCTCAACAAGAGAGAGAGCATCCAATCCACATCCCAGTGGATATGTGTAAAAAAACACAGGAAAATGGGCATTCTAACTATGTTAAGAGCAAAAAAAATTATTCATACTAAGAACTTTCAACATTTTCTCACCTACCATCACTTCTTCGCTCTTTTTGTTGCACTGCCTTCTCATACTGCACCCACAGCCTGTGTGTTATGACTACTGTCCTTAAAGGATTCAGTTAACCAACATTTGCCTATATTAGTCATCTGCAATGAATGCAAACAAAGGTAAAAATCCATAATCCTCAAATTTTCATTGAGCTCACCTCTAATCTCCTGACCTCATATATCATTCCTTTAGCACCACTGAGATGGAGGGCATTAAAAAACGCAGGCACTAGTGCTGACAGGACCCTGCCACTGAACACATTAAGCGATTAAAGTGTGTACTTGTTAAATAAACAGTAAGCGTTGCGTCAGTAGCAGCTGAATACAAAGAAGCAAGAGCACTATAAAGCAACATATCAAGAATTCACAAAGCTTTGTCCCTGTCGTGGTTTAACCCTAGCCAGCAACTAAACAGCACACAGCCGCTCGTTCCCTCCCCCCTCCTCTGGTGGGATGGGGGAGAGAATTGGGAGAGTAAAGGTGAGAAAACTTGTGGGTTGAGATAAGAACAGTTTAATAATTGAAATAAACTAAAATGGTAATAATAATAATGATGATAATAATAATAATGAAAGAATATACAAAGCAAGTGATGCACAATCCATCACCCACCGATGCCCAGCCAGTCTCCGAGCAGCGATTGCTGACCCCCAGCCAACTCCCCCAGCTTATATACTGAGCATGACATCATATGGTATGGAATACCCCTTTGGCCAGTTGGGTCAGCTGTCCTGGCTATGCTCCCTCCCAGCTTCTTCTGCACCTGGCAGAGCATGGGAAGTTGAAAAGTCCTTGATTATATCAGCACTACTTAGCAACAACTAAAACATCAGTGTGTTATCAACATTATTCTCATGCTAAATCCAAAACACAGCACTATACCAGCTACTAGGAAGAAAAATAACCCTATCCCAGCCGAATCCAGGACAGTCCCATAGCTTGTTTATTTTCAGGTAAGAAGGAAAAAGCTCATCTCAGCTTGATACACTCGAGTTTCCCACAGGCCAGTATGCTTTCCCAAAGACACCTTGCAAGCCTCTGCTGCTTTGCTCTACGAAAGTCTTTAATTCTGTCTTTCCTTTGACAAAATCAATCACCTTGCCCATATACATGATTGCATAAGGTATTGATGTTGTGGCATTAGACTGATAGCTATTCCTGATCTTTGCTTTCAACTAATCAAAAAATTGTTATCTTCGGCTTCTGTATTCCATCTGCATCCAGGTGATAAGTGCTTCAGTTCTCTGGCTCAGAGCAAAATACCGCACGCTCCCACTGATCCAGAGCCACTTTTGTAAAAGCACAAGGAGCCCTTATGCAGCATAAGCTCAGAGCAAGCAGAAGTTAAATTTCACCAAAATTTCACCCTTAATAAACTCAGCAGCAACGCAGGAAAACTTGCCTAATTCTAGAGAATCCATCCTGAAGCAGAGAGGGAAACAACCTGGGAAATACCAAGCCATCTAGATGCAGAAAGAACTGAGTGGATTTATTGATTTTGAGCAAACAACATCAAAACAGCTGCTCTTATTTTAGAAGATCTGTCCTAACTTATTAATTAAGCTTAAAATTCTTTGTCACTGTATTTACGCTGTTATAGGACTTTGGGCATTGTAACATTTGAATGTTTGGAGCAGATCCTCTGAGGCCTTTTATGGACTGACTAGAGGACACGAAAGATGGCTGAGATAATGGGAGCTGGCCATGATGACCAAGAAAGTTCAATCCTATCATATCTTTACTTGCGCAGTCTTGTTCTCGCATCTGCTGTTCTCTCGAGCCATTGCTAAAGGTGAGTGCATGATAACTATTACTCAGTATCAGAGGTCTGTCTGCACGCAGGATGCCTCGCTATTTCCTTGTGTGCAGTATACAGCGGAGGGTGCAAGGTGACAGTGGCCACGTTATGCCTGGCATCAGCAGCAGCCTACTGTGCTCTTCGCCCCGCACATAATGAGGCTGGGCGAGGAGATACCTTCCCCAGCTGAGCCTCTGCAGCAAAGGTGAACGCCACTGAAATACTTCAACTCTTTTATCTTTATGTCAGCTTTTACATCAAAACATTGCGGAGTAGTCCCAGTCTCACTAATACTTTCTCAGCGAAAGAAAATAAAGTCACAATAGCTTATTTCCTTCTAGCCAAAGCTGACTCTGGGAAAAAGACTCTGAGAATTGTGCTATTTGGAGTATGTATGTAGAGGTGCTTTGTATTACCTCTTCGTGAAGGGTATAGTGAAAGGGCTTTGAAACAAATGAAAATCAGGCCTATCGGGTTCAGTGTTTCACCAAAATCTGTAGAATGCACTTACGAATCAAAACCACTGCAATAATACAGTCGAAGTAAAAAGTTTGACAGTTCTCTGTTCTGTAGAGTGGAAGCATCGAAGACACAAAATGTTAATTCAACAGACAGTAACTGTGCCTCATGTTCATCATTACCACAAGCTGTTAATGGATAGAGGGACTGCCAGTCGCCCACACAGCTGCTCAGAAATATATGCGTATCAGAAATACTGACTTTACTTCCTTGCCTGTACAAACAGAACTTCAGTTGCAAACAGACACGTATGCCAAATCTCTTTTGCAAACACAAACAAGGGCGAGAGAAGCATATGAACTTACTTGGGTAATGACAACTGGATTTTCTTTCAAGATGGGATCCTTCAACAAAATCTGGGCAAAAGTTTCTGTGCCCTCACCTCCTAAGCCGCTAGCAAATGCTGTCATGGCAGGTAAGACAGCTTCGGGCAAGTCCAGCCATTTCACAAAGCCCTCAATGAATTCTGTCCTGAAGGAGCTGTAAGGCAACAGTAGCAGTTAAGGCTCCGTAACTGGGGATTTTTGCAAACTTTGAGCGGTCCCTGCTTTCAAATGTTGATCTGTCGCTGTTCACACAAAATTCAAAGCGTAGTAAGAAGTCAGCAGAAGGTGAGTTGCTACACAAGCTGGCTAAACAAACAAGCCAGCAATCTGAATGGAGCTAAACCTTTCTTCAGTACATACTTTGAAGTCTGCACTATTAAGGGATGCAATTTGTGCTGAAGTATAAAAGTCTTAAAGGCGTAAGAGAGAAAGCCAATACAATTAAGAAAACACCTCATGTCAAAAGGATCTTCCACTCCCCCAACTTCAGAAGACCGCACACAGAGTCTGATACCAGCTCTGTCCGAGCTGCTACCCAAAAGCCACCTCCTTTGCTCACCCCTTGCTGCCCTGTGTGGTACCTTTGCTCTTTTTCAGGGAACAGCCATGCTAGGGATGTCCCACAAAGTGCCGCATAAGCAAATCTTCCCGGTTCACCCAGCTGCTGGCCCAGAAGCACACACGGTTCTTTGTCGCCTGCCTGTTCAGCCCCGCCAGGCTGTTTCGAAGCCCAACCTTTCCACTTCTCTTCTGCAGCCATTTTTACCTGCAAGTTCAAAGAGGAAAAAGCAGAAGAAAAGAAAAAAACAGTTGGAAACCAGGAAGCAAAGAGACAAATTGCCTTTGCTTTTTCACTGTCACACTTGCTGTCGGTATTAAGTCAAGTCTGTCAAGGTCCAGCTTGTGTATCCCCCCACATGGTGCTGTGACGAAAGAAGACAACAGGAGCCTTTCTGCTCACCGATTCTCAAAAGTTTTGCACAAAATGGGCTGACAATACTTCACACAGCCAAAGGAGAAATCTCCTTCAAGATGGAAAGAGACTGGGCTCCGTTCAGGCATATCAATCACATGTTTACTGCAAAAATAATGTCTAAAATAAAAGCTCTGCCCCTGGTGCAGGGACCAGTACAGCTGCCTGGGAAATAATTTGCCTCTCTCATCCTCAACCCAAATTGCTCCTCTGTTTATTTTGCTGACGGCATTAAGAAAGTTGAGTCCAGCTGCAGCCTCTGATGAGAAGGACTTTTAATGCGTCCCATGGACATTGTTATGCTTTGCTTGTAACATTCTCTCCTCTATACAACCTGCCACTGCTTTTTCCCTAAACATAAGATCCCTGGACCTTGAGCTGTGCCAAATACTATTTTTTAGAGCGCAGACATGCACGCTTCCAACTGAACGGCTTACAACTGCTCCCTGGGAGCTCCCCTAATTATACAAGCAGCTAACCGAGATGACTGAAATCAGGCAGACGGGACAACAGCTCATTTCACAATTCAACGTGGGTAACAATCTGCTCCACAGCTCGCTTACATCACCTGAAATTTCTACTGACTTCATCAAGATTCAGTCAGTTTCCAAGGGGCCCAAACCACCTATTTCATTATATACTTCCTATTTAAACGTTTCCTTTCTTCTGAACCCTTGTAGAAAGGTAAGCGGCTAAATAGGAATTAGGATCCCATGACACTACAACTGAATCTCAGAGGATGCAGACACCATTTATGGGACAGTTTTAGAGTCTTAGAAGAAAGAAACGCAGCACAGGAGCAGCTCTTTTTAAAGAGATTTTATTATCTGCATGCCGTCTGTCATGGTCTTCCAGGAAAGGCGTCTGTCTTGCCTCCCTGCTCAGAAATTTATTCGAGGAGATTCGTAGTTCTCAAGGCTTGCACTGTTTAACTGCTGATGTAGAAATGCAAAGAAAATTCATCACTCAAGGGCTGATGGTTACCGTAACTCGCACCTCTCTCCCTGGGAGAGCTCAGCCCACCACAACACGTATCCCCCGATGCCGTCCGTGGCTTGAGCACACAGGTCTAAGGCATCTCGGTGTGTTTCCATGGAAACACCACATTCCAGCAACATGGGAGCACAAAGTCCGCAAGAATAAATAAACTCTGTTATTTCCGCACCAACCAGAGAAGGGAAGGGCCAGATTACGCTTCCCTGGGGAGACTGGGCACCTGGGATCAATCCCGGCCCCAGCGGGCTCGCTCCGGTACCAACCTCAACACGCAGCACCACTTACGCTTGCTGAATTGCAGCGGTGAAGGTGGCACGAGAAGTGCCTCCATGCTTTCCAGGACTTTCTTACAAAATCCCAAGATTGTTTTATTACCTCAGGAGTTTCAAAGCCCTCATTTGGACCCCCAAAATCCATTTCACATCACTCGCTAGGCTCTGATCTTCCTAAAACATCCAGACTTATGGACCAATTTGCCCAGAAATAATCTAGCGCTTAAAGTTTCAATAACTTTACAATTAGTTGGCATGTCTGGACACAAATTTATTAGCTTATTATGGGAGACAGCATTGAAAATAAAATCCCCTTCCCTGCTGTGATAGATTTATTGATTTGTTAACACAGGCTCATATTAAAAGTGAAGCAGCTAAAAAGGATCCAGAAACAGTACAACTGTTTAACCTTGTTTCCCAATAACATAAAAGATGTGAGCAATTATGGAGCGACACCATAGTGGCTTCTTGCATGCAACTTTATTGCCATTATGCAACAAATAATTCATGATGCTGAGCATCTGGAATAACCAGAGAAAGTTTCTGAAAGACTTTGCTCTGAAGATGCTCTGATCAGTACGCTCGATATGCGTCCCTCAGCACAGGTATCTATTTCTTCATAAATATCTAGGAAAAAATGGGCTTGGATTTTCAGACACGCAGCATAAAAAAATGGCAACATGTGATTTAGTAAAGAAAACTTGGGCCAAGAAGTTTGGCCACTAAATCCAAGATGAGGGAACTGAGAGCTAGAAATATATCCAGAAAGTTATTTACAGCTTGTGGCACTGGAATTCACGTCTCTGTCTCGAACAATGTGACTCAGTAATCAATAGCATTGCCATAATCTGAACTGCCACTTGAAAGAGAAATTTTTTATTACTTCCAGCACTCACTTTTCACACAAAACCCTTTGTTTTCTTGAAAGGTGGTGTATAGGTTCCCAAAATCCTATTTGGAAAGTGGAAGGATAATCCTTTTGTGGATCTAAAGCTGTACAATACACATGTGCTCCCTGCTGCTGGAAGAAGAATTACAGAGCTGCTGCCATCACATTCATCCTAAACTATGACAAAAGTGACCAAACCGCTGACATGTTAATCTTCAAGACCCTCAAAAGTTAATGAGATATCTTATCAACTTCAGAGAAGTAGCTGTAGATAATTATTCAGATGGGGCTGGCCAAAAAGTCCCTTACCAAGGCACACTGAAGGACGGCACGGCCAAACTGCAGTTAAGCATCAGACACCGTGACTGCAGAAACGTTTGGGCAGATGAATTTTCCTGGGGACTCGCACTGGGCTCCAGAGCCACACATGTGCTTACATGCTGGGAGCAGCACGGTCTTCGCTTTTAATCCGTTGATACGAAGTACGAACACGGAATGCAATTAGTTCAGTCCCAGATAAAATCGCGTCTTGCCGAAAAAACATGAAAATGCGATACAGACCGCCGCCGCAGAGATGCGTGCTAAATGTAAAACAGACATCAGGGACCGAGGGGACGGGGACAGGGAAAAGCTAAAAGCTTAAGTAGTTGCAAAACTGAGCACGTTTGAGCCGGTTAATCCCGATGCTTGTAGCAGCAGTGACTGAGAAGCGATGTCAGTACGCAGAAGGTGGGCAAAGCCGCGGAGAGGAATGTGACCAGCGAAGAGAAATCACTAGCGGGAAAAACGTGACGGAAACACCTCAGCTGGGAAAGTTGTGAGGACCAACATCTCCACAGCTGCCGATATTCACTTCCATCGCA
>NW_009199125.1:311-517 GCF_000690835.1 Fulmarus glacialis | reverse complement strand
AAATGCTTTATCCCTCCTTTCCACTATCTTTTTCCCCTTCTCGTCTCCAACTGGCATTTCTCGTGCCCATCCCTCAGCTCGAGGAGGGATTTATAAAAAGCCCAGGCATTCCAGCGAGCGCGACCGAGCTGAACCGAGGGGAAACATTCGCTCTCTAAAAGGAGATTTGGCTTCGCCTTTCCCCAGCGCCGCACGTCGAGGGGCCG
>NW_009199125.1:0-278 GCF_000690835.1 Fulmarus glacialis | reverse complement strand
GGCTACGACGGACCCCGACAGGGGACGGAAAATGGGGGTCCCAGGGGTGTGACACCAGCTGTGAGCGGCACCGGGCATCCCCGAACTGGGGTGAGCCGAGAGGTGCGGGGTCAGCCCCAAAGGGGGCCCGGCCACGGCCCCACGTTGTCCCCGGTGGGATTAACCCCTCCGGCCCCCGGGAAGGGCACCGCTCCATGCCGAAACCCACCTCGATTCCGGAGGCTCTCCTTAACGGCTCCCAAATGGGTTTTTGGGGCATTTTTTCTCCCCTCACCCCT
>NW_009199124.1:7886-49969 GCF_000690835.1 Fulmarus glacialis | reverse complement strand
GATTCTATGATTCTATGATTCTATCCAACAGCACAGCCCAACATTCAAAAGGCACTGAGCACTGGAAGAACCCATAAAGGCAACATCTGCCTTGACAGTGTGTCTGCTGTGAGTAAAACTGCCCCTAAAAGAAAAGAGTTGCAGAACAACAGCAGAAGAACGACTTCTCCATGTAGATGACTCTTCCCTTAAGTGCTTATAAACACTTTACAGGAGTCTTCTGTACCACCTTCCTTCAGCGTTAGCTCGTAAGATAAAAGTAATCTTTGACATTTTTATTTGACTTAATACCACTTCATGTCAAAAGTTAGATCCTACAAAACTGCTGTCCATGGCGTGTAAGCCAAGCACATGTCTCTCTGCACACCAGCAGGAACGTCCAAAGAGCTGGAAGACTTCTGGAGATGCACATCATCACAGGCTAAGTAACTGCTTGTGACCGCACTGATCATGGAGCTGTGTTTCTCTGCCATGAATCACTCTTCAAGTAATTAAAACCAGTGTACAAGTCAGAACACAACAAAGAATAAAAGCCTGAAACCCCTGATTTTGATGCTTGATCAAAGCCCTTGCTCCTTGTGCAATGCGGTGGCACTACCCTGCCGGGCTGCTGAAGCCAGCTACCAACCAGTGCAAACATGTCACCGGCCCAGGCTGCACCTACCCCAGTGCGTGTTGGTAATGGCAACAGTCAATCACAAAACAAAGGTTTATCTGAATCTGAAGTACGATTCAGGTCATTGTTTACTAGGCTTTTGAAAATCAGTGAAGACTAAGCTAATGAGCCTGCTTATATTTACTGAAGAGGAGTATGCCCGATGGGGAGAAGATTAATGTGAATGTGGGCTCTCTGCTCAATGGAGCAAGAGACTGAGTGACAACGGGCATGGAAAAGGCTGAGGTACTCCATCTTTTTTGTTTTCCCCTCAGTTTTCACTGGGCAGGTGTGTCCTCAAGCATTCCAACCCCTGAAAGCTACCGGCAGAGTCTGTGGGAATGACACCGTACCTGCGGGAGAGGAAGGCATGGTCAGGGACCGCTCAAGCAATGCAACCCATGGGAGCAGATCAGATACATCTAAGGGTGCTGAGGGAGCTGGCTGACATCATTGTAAAAGAGCCATCATCCTTGAAAGGTCACAAGGGGAGGTTCCTGATGATTGAAACAAGGTAAACATCACACCCACCTTCAGAAAGGGCAGGCAGGATGACTCAGGTCAGTCAGCCTCACCTCAGCCCCTGGGCAGATTATGGAGCAAATCCTCAGGGAAGCCATTTCTGATCACATGAAAGGCAAGAAGGTGACTGGGATTTAGCAAGGGCAAATCATTCCTGACCAATCTGACTGGTCTCTGTGATGAGATGACCATTTCCATGGACAAGGGAAGAACAAAAAGTGTTGTACATCTTGACCTCAGCAAGACTGATACTGTTTAGTCTTTACTGGGCACACTCAGCCTCTTCATGGGTGATACCAAACTGGGGAGAGCAGTCAATATGCAGGAGCATAGGCTGCTGTTCAGAGGGACCTGGAAAGGCTGAAGAAATGGGCTGACAGGATCCTCATGAGGTTCAGCTAAGGCAAATACAAAGTCCTGCATCTGAGAGGGAATAACTCCACGCACCAATAAAGGCTAGAGTTCAACCCTCTGGAAAACAACTTGGCAGAAAAGGACCAGGGCACCCTGATGGTCAACTTGCTGAACATTATTCAGCAGCGTGCCCTTGCAGCAATGAGGCCCAACTACATCCTGAACTATATTAGCAAGAGTGTAGCTTGCAGGTCAAGGGTTTCTTTGCCTCCATTTGGCCCTTGTGAGACTGCTTCTGGAGTACTGCACCCAGTTTTAGGCTACTCAGTACCACAAAGGCATGGACATGCTGGATTGAGCCCACTGGAGGGCCACCAAGATGGGTAGGAGGCCAGCGCACAGTATGCATGACAAGAGGCTGCATGAACTGGGTTGTTCAGCCTTCAGAAGAGAAGGCCGGGAAGGACCTTGTCGCTGTCTGTAACTACCTTATGAGAGGGAATATGAAAGACAGAAGGACCCTCTTCTCAGAGGTGCACAGGCATAAAGTAAGATGCAAGAGATGCAAGCTGGAATTCAGATGGACCAGAAATTCTGATCGCATGAAAGGAAGAAACTTTTTACTAGGAGGGTGATCAAGCACTGGAACAGGTTTCCCAGGAGATTATCAAAACCAGGCTGGACAGGTCCCTGAGCAACTGGCCTGTCTTTGAGCCGGGAACTGGACTAGATAAGCTCCAGAGTTGGCTTCCAACCTGCACAATTCTGTGATTCTGTTTTAGGAAAAGATGGGACTAGATGCATTTTCCCCATGGCAGTGCCCATTTCTTTCCATTGAATATATATGGAGACGAAGCTAGCCAGCTTAGACGTAGACAACCCATTTTTAGACAGTTAATTTACAGAAGAGAAACATCACTTTTAGAACAGAAAACTTCAGTAAAATAGAGACAGAGTGAGCACAGTATTGTAGAGTAAACACTGGTAGTGCATTAGTGTTTAGTAAGATACATACCATTAGATATTGTTATCCTTGAAAAAGTTTATTAGAAGTAGATGCTTTAACTCTTAGTTTCTTTCCTATCTTCCATATTTCACTTGAGATAGGAGAAACAGAACCAAAACCAGAAACATATGTGAAAAATATATTAGATAATTATATATTTTATATGTACATATACAATCCACAATATACAGAAACATACATCCCTAGTTGTGGGTTGAAAACAATTTAATTAGTACAAAATAATCCTCTGTACAGCTCTTCTAAGTGTCATCTTTAAAAACCAGGAATTCCAGCACTAACATGACTGGATCCCAAGTTAAATCAGAAAGGATCGTATTAGATACAGGACATTTTAAGTGATAAAGTCTTGATTCTGAAGTTTTCTTTCCTCCCTTTGCTCCCCAGAGTCTGGTTTTACTGATTTTGAAGTCTGTTGTACATCAGTATCTGTTTCCCCAAAGAATCCCGCGGTGAGGCTGACTGACTGGGAGAGGGTTGTGGGAGAGATTCAGTCTGTGTGGTTTGAGCAGACTATTAAGGTTTGTATTTTAGTTTAGTTGGTAAATTGCATTTTTCTTTTCTAATTAAAATATATATTCAGGTTTGATTTGGGGAAGGAAGAAGAACTGTCTTCTACCAACACTACGGTTTGACTTTAAGACCTGTATTGCCTTCTAGTGGTGTCCATCACTTTCCATTGACTGTAGAGAATTTCTTGAGTGACCTTGTTCACTATTTAAGCCTTTCAACCAGGTGCTTAAAATGAGGTAGGGCAAACCAAGCCCTACAAAGTTATGTGGCAGTGTATTGTGATGTTGAGTTATGGAGTTGTGAGACAGGGTGCCATTTTATTGCATTTGCTTTGTTGTTATTTTTTAAAGAGACATCGGGGAGGATGTTGGTGCACATTCTTGACATTTGATGGCCTTATTCCTGCTTGATAGGTGCATATTCCAAAGAACGTCTCTTACCTGTGGCACCCTTGTCTGAGGTATGAAGCATTTCTTATACGTTTTCTGGGTATGTAATCTGGGGGAAAATTTTCCAGGCTCATCCACGCAGAGGATATTACAATGAGTTCATTTATGAGCAGCAAATGGCAGAAAGTAATGTAATTATCTGAACACCTGATTTCTACAATAACCACACCTCAAAATTGAGAAATTGAGTACTTTTAAAAGTGTGTTTATATATTCATATGTAATGGTTTTGGATAGGAATGACCCGTGTGCATGTCTGTACTACATTTTCTACATGGGAACTGGAATACTTCTGAGACTTTCAAAAGATGTGCTATATTTTGCTTTGAATATCCAATCTGGACCATTTCCCAGACCACTAAACACTTTCTAGACTCGGGTAGCATTTTCTCCATGATCTCTCCTTACATTTCCTGACACTAGCTAGAATATGGGATTGAAGTATCAATAAAACCACAAATCATTTGCATTTAGAGACACCCCACCCCAAATAAAGTAAGTATTCTAAACACAACATAAAAAGAAATAACTTCTTACGGTATTTCCAGGGCAGTTTTGCAGGCTTTGCATCTTGCCCTGCTATTTTTATCTGTTAGGACAGTTTTGAATTGATAGTATTTTACAAGTGAAGTTTAGTTAGTTCAGAGGAAACTTTGGGTACACATGCAAGGAGCTGGGGCTAAATTTGTACCACAGTTCTGTATTTTTCAAACAAACTCAGTCTACATAGATCACAGACCTTCAGCTGGTGCAAATCAGCACAGCACTACTGCAATCATCTTTACCAGCAGCTGGGACTCTGGCATGGATAAAGCCTTTCTTGTTGAATTAATAGTACTACTTCTTGTCAGCATCTCCCTCCCAGGCAGTCGTTCTCAAGAGCACTGATTATGGCTGCTTGAATATTTTGTGACTAGAGGACTAGATTAATAATGACAGGCCACACAGTAACCATATTTCTTTCATCATTTATGTCTTCTTTTCGTTGCAAGGAACAGGTGCACCCAGGTCCCAGTCCCCTATTCCATCAACGTTGTCATTTAAAGTAGCAAAAAAGGCAACTCTTAGTCCCCCTGAGAAGCCTGAAAATCAAAATTATGCAGGTTGGAAAAAAGGAAAATTTTTGAATGCTTTGCAAATACTGGAATAGACTTCCTGTAGAAAGTACAGCCTCTTTGGTGGATGTCCTTAACAACAGGAAAAATAAACTCATCAGGAGCAAAAGAGCTATACTGCATCCTACCTCTGGGCAGGATAATGGACTAGGTGATGTCTTAGATCCTTCCTGACTTATTTTTCTGATTCAGTAATACCACCAATTATCCTTCAGTGCATGCGAATACTACATCTCCTTCCTACATGCCATGTCAAAACTTTTGTTCCTTTTACATCTCCTCCTGACATTGCGATATCACATTTAGTCCTTCTTTGCTGTTGGTTGTTATGCAAATCTGTGATCGCTAATTTACAGCATCTCTCCTAAAATTTCTAAATACCATAAATTTATTAATTCAAGCTTTCAAGCAGTCCAAAATGTTGTTCTAGTTTAACCAGAATGAAAGAAGTGTTACAAAGCACCAAATTATCAGATGCAAGACAGCAACCCGAATCAGAATTCATAGCTAGCTGTGTATGTGGTCACAAATACTGCACCAGAGAGTGAATGACTCAGCCTCCCTCTGGAGGGATTACATGTAGGAATCTCTGCACAATTCTGGGTACTTCAATACCAGAAAGAGAGCAACGGAATGATGGGTATGTGAAAAAAAGCCATAAAAATGACTGAACAGCTGGAGGGGCTGATTTATGAGGAGAGATTAAAGGAATGATGTTTGATTGTCTGCACAATGTCCAACAGCCATATGTTAACCACTTCAAGTATCTGAAGAGTGTAAACACCAAGGATGGGAATAAATAACCAGGCTGGAACAAGAAGGTGTAACTGAAAATACAGAAAATGAATATACTAGAGGAAATTCTTAACAATGAGTTTTCTTAACTAGAGATAAGTATCTGAAGAAAAGCAGCAAGAGTCTTATTGTTCCTAGTAACTTCGAGAGCAAACTGGACAAATCACTGAAAAAAAAAACATTAGGTATCTATCTGGGGCTGGCTGGCAAGAGAGCTTGCCAGCTATTATTGTTTGATAATTCTTTCCTTTATGATATTTATAAATCAAAATGCAAAAGACAAGTGATGACTCATCCAACTGAATTAGTGATTTAAATCACTTAAGATTATTCTCTAAAATGTTAAAGCAAACAATATACTACCCTTATGCATACTTTACTCATAAACACTTCCTGAAGGTATTTTCTGTCAGGTATTTTTAAAATTAATAAAACCCCATAGCACTGCACATCTAAAACAAACAAACAAACAAACAAACAAAAAACCACAAAAAAAATTGTTCCTTAACAATTGTTTAGGAAGCAAAGTTGGAATTACTAACAGAAAACCACTATCTTCTGCTATGTCTTTCTCATGTCTACCTAATGAAAGTATAAATCATTGCGGTTGTAATCCAGAATTCAGGGATTCCCATTTTCCTCTGCAGCTTCAGGAAATGTTATTTTGTACTTCTCCTTTGCTGCTCCTTTGTCAAAAAGCTGGAATTCCCATTTATTTGCAAAACAGGAACTTGATATTCCCACTACTCTTGCATAAAGCCATATCATTATTTACTAATTCCCTCTTAGTCCTGCTTCTGTGTTTTAGAGATGGATTAGAAGGTTCAAAAGATAAAAATGTACTCAAGGTGGACTCCAGGGAAAGCTCCCCTCAAAAACATATTCTATGCATATATCTGTTTTGGAAATAATTAGACTCAAGCTCAGCCATATAAAGGACATAGGGATGTTGACTTTAATGCTAGGCAATTACCTACTCAACAGTGCAGGAAAGGATCTTATATATCAAGAGCTGACTCATTTGAGAAAAAAGCCCAGGAGTAAACCAGTGCCTCTGCTGCTGGGAAGCCAGGGGCCACAGTTAAAAGAGGGTACAAGCCAAATGAACTCTGCTGATATGCCAATATGACCTAGAGTAGATGTTCACAGCTTCATCTAAGGAGTACAGACATCGAAATGCAAAATGCTTATAAGAGTATCTAACATAGAAGGGGAAACCCTTTTTTCCTAAAAACGGTTTTAACATATGTTGAGAATTATTGCCTCAATCCAGTTATCAAGATTACAGCTCCCGACATGCTCCATTCAAAGCATTTCTAAAAAGTAGAGGCTGCTTTTGCAAATTGAAATATTTTGGCTTTTCACAGTTTTCCTATTTTTTAGCTTTTTTTTCTGCACTTTCCTGCTTGCTTTGTTTTTCATGCCATCCCTGAAGGAAGGAATCTAAAAAGTGAAAGAAGGAAAAGTGGAAAGGAAGAAAAGGAGAAAGAAAGAGAAAGGAAGATCTAAGGGAGGAAAAAATCCACACAAAACAAAAAAAAAAAGAAAATGGACCACTGAAAATATGATTCAAAATCTCAGAAAACGGAAAAAAAAAAACTTAGAGCACTCTCACCAGGATGCAGTGAGGGTCTTTCAGTTTAATATGAATAGATATAGCCCATTCCCTGGTGAAACTACTCACAGCAATCTACCAAAGCTCCAGCAGAGCCATTAGTCAGCAAAGGTGAAAATCCAGGACCCTGAACAACAATCCGTCCTGCCGAGCTGGCATCACCCACATGACCCGCTGGCTCTGGCTGCCTGCAAGGTTTAAGCCCACATCCTTAAAAGCATTTAGTGCACTTAATATGAGTCATTGGAAACAAGGCACCTACATAATGGTTAGTCACCTAAATACCTTTGCAGATCGAGGTCTTATTTCAGCAAAGGCACTACAGGGCATTTTTTGTCACGGGAATCGGGGTTCACCACAATACCAGTGACAGAATTTGCCACAGAAGGTCCCCAGCCGAGCAGCTTTATTTGGAAATGACCACGTCTACAGCAGCAGTTACTTTTTTGAGCGAATGTGCACATTTGTTCTTGGTTTGCAGGGAAACTTTTACAAGAACCCTGAAATACGGAAAGATTTTTGCCGTATCATGTGTTTTCATAATAGAAAGTTTGTCCACAAACACGGTCTTTCAAAAAAAAAAAAAAAAAAGTGTGACTCAAGGAAAACGGCATCCAGGGCAGAACAGAAAGTGAGCTGACAGCCCTGTGAACCCGAAACAGCCCCCGAGAAGATCTGTCTGCCAGCAGACCCAGCAGTGGCGTCAGCCAAAGAAGTCAGCCACAAATCCAGACACGGCTGCTGGAAAAACACATTCCAGGTCCTACACACCGCTGCCAAGTCCACCCCATGATTATAGCCACGGACTTTGGAGAACCCAGAGGAAGAAGGTGAAAAGGAATAGGATCAACATTGCCTACATCGGGAAGAGGCAGTGCCAAGGCAACACTGAAATTACCAGTAAGTCCCATTTTACTTTGTTCTTGCACTATTTTAATGCAGATTCTAGCTATAGTCTTTCAAAGTTTAAAGGAGATTTTGTCATTTTTGGCAGCAAACTCAGCTTTCTTAGCAAACATGATAATGGCCTTACATTACATGGCCTTGTGCCCCAAAGGATTCCAAAGCGTTTTACAAACTTACACTGATACGTGGCCAATGTACACAGGGACCTCTTCATCCACCACTGAAATGTGCTCAGCCCCTAGGACAACCTGTCATAAATGATTAGCAAAGCACAGAAGCTCTCTGCAGTATTTTAGGCTAGGACGTGATGAATGCTTTACGCTACTGAATCTGAACGAGAAGGTGGAACATAATTATGTGAGCAGAAATTCAGTTGCACACAACACTTTAACTCTTACTCCTTCAGCTCTACACCTACTCTTAAACCCCTACTACAGTGCCTTTTAGTGTTACAGTTTCATGACAACCTTTGTTTTCCAAAGCCTCCTTTGGTAATGTCCTCAGCTACACGTTTGGATTTTCCTTCCCTTCCTACTGGATCCACATCAATGGTTACTCCTTCACATAGGTGTCCCACCACAGTTTCCCAACCAGACTCAACTTCTTCTGGGACAGCGATTTATCAAGGCCAATAAAATTCTGGGTGAAATCTTGCAGATCTCTTCCCTTTCAGTTATTTACTGCACAGTGATAATTTGCCACATATGTTGTTTTCTTTCATAAGCATTGCTGGGTTTTAACTCTCCTCCACAAAAAAAAAAAGCATTTCACAAGCAGTACAAAGGTTTCAGGCCCAGTAGCTACCTGTCCACAGTAGGAGAATTACTCTTAGCCACAATTTGCTTCCTTTTCCTAATTCCACAATAAAATTATCATTTTCACTCTAAAATATTTCTTAAGCCACTTAATTCTCATGGCCTTTCCAAAGTCAGGAGAACACCAAATGACTTAATCCTTTAAAAAAAGCTTTATATAGCTACGCAGATTTGTGCAAGTGCCTATCAAGATTGGGGCAACAGATCAAAGTGCAACAAACCATCTAATAAAGGTTTTCAGACACAAAGCCATCCCAAATTCATGCAATTCTGGCTGTGGCTGCCATTTTAAAAGTATCAGCAGAATCCCAGACATCCTGAACAATAAATAAAACCAAGCACACTTTTAAACTCTAATTCCAAGACAGGGATATAGGCATCTCTTCAAGGGATGTTAGGAAAAAAAATACTTTCTAATTCCAGTTGCTTTCAACTTTCTCTTTTTCCTATCTCCCTTATTATTTTCTCTGGTAACAGGGCTGATTCTTACAGCTCATGCTGTCACTCACACTGCATGCAATTCTGGCCCCTCTGAGGCCACCATGGACTCGTCTCAGAATGTCAAACTCAGATTTTTTTATTTTAAGCTTTTGAAAACAGGCAGTATCTTCTAAATGTAAAATGTTTCTGGTCATGTGTGAGTAACAAATATTAACTGCCAGTCTGACTCTGAAACTTTCATCCTAATACCCAGCAGACGGTCCCATCCATTTCAGTAGACCTGAATGTGTCACGCAGTACTACATCGTGCACCCCGGAACAGATCCAGGCCTTCGTTTAGAACTATCACTGCACAAGGACCAGGTAGGAAATCTGTTACACTCTAGCACAAGTGATAAAAACATGACAAAATTGACTCAATTTGCCTTAGGAATTGTCTATAAATCAGGTACATGCTAGCCTTGAGAAACTGCTTTCAAAAGCTCACACACCTTAGGAGACTTGAAATAGAACTATTTAATATACGTTTTAACTACATCATTACACATCTAGTAAAAGCAAACAGATGTGATAGAGTTGAGTCTGTCAATCTCAAGCTGGGCTGAATTTCAGTGCTCTTATTTTCCTTACAAAGCTTCCCATATTCAAAAAGTGAGGAGGATGTGCTAGAACTGGATCACATAGTCTGACTTCCCCGGTCTTTAAATCACACCCAGTTACTCCTGTGCTTGGCCCAGGCATCTGCGCCTGGCTCTGGTGAGTCCAGCACACAGCTCTAGCACCGGGGGTCTGGTCTGATTTGAAGATGTCCAGAGATGGAGACACTAACATTCCCCGCAGTGGTATTTTCCAAAGGCTAATCTTTTCCCTGTTAAAAACTTGTGTCTTATTTCCAGCATGACTTTGTCTGGCTTCAGTTTTAGGCCATTGGTTTTCATTATTCCTTGGACAAATAAACCTGTTCGTAACCATACGCATAGATATCCAGCCCTGACATTCCTATCCTGTCTTCTCTATGCTTCCAGAGATCTGAATAGATGTCAAAGGCAGACTAGCTCATGTGTTAAAAAGGGGAAAGCCCAGTTAGAAAAAAGATTGCAATACAAAAAAAACAAAACCACCTTTTTTTTTTAAGCAGACAACAGCATCCATAAAGACATGTAATGTTTCGAGACTGCAGTCTTTCCTTGAACTTCTCACCACCAGCTCCTCGCTGGAGAGCTGCCTCCGCAGAATCCCCACCCACAGGGGCTAGTGGTGAAAACATTTTTCCTTCTCCAGTTTTTCTGGATGGGGGATCCAAGTTTATTCCTCAGTTTGCCACATTTCAAAGAGAAACATACAATGCCAATCTTTTCCACTGCTTCTTTGTTGGACTGCTACTCTCAGCTGAGGTGGCTGCAGAAAATCACACCAGCATTTTAATGAGGAATTCAGAGAAGTTAAAAGACCTTTCCATTGGTGTTTAAATCTCACACAAACAGCAGGCTGCAGCTGTAGCTGTAGCTGTAGCCTTTGCTGCCTATGGATAAATGTATTATTTTAGAACATGGCCAAGACCTCCTTGTAGGAGGTCCTGCAGGAGTGGAGCCAACAAGTGATTATGAAAGGCAGCCTAAAGAACATTTGACACTGTTTTCTGCCTACGCTTAACAAGCACCTCATAGTTTGGGCTGCAGTTTGCACGATTTTGGCTTTTATAAAATATGAAACACCTTAGTAGATGGATTTTACGTCTAGGAGATTCCATCTGAGGCACTGAACCCACCCAATTTTATTACTTATACTTTCAAAAGGTTGGGAAAAGCTTCAAAGTCGCATCTGAAGAATTCATGAACTTATCCTAAAAAAATACCTGGAACTCTGGCATCCATGCACTTTTTAAAAAATAAACACAGAAAAAAAATCCACTCTTTAAGTAACTCTCACCAGATTTATTTTCTTAAGCAAAAATCAATGAATTTTATTCATGATCTTGTATTTCATTGCCTTTGAATAAACAAGCTTTTATTTACTACCTCTTGAGATACCCTTCAGTATGTCACACACAGCCCTAGTCTACCTTGTGATTCAGTCACTGGGATGGAAGTACCAACTGGCAACTGAGACCATTTGAGTCAAATAAAAGCAACGAGCAGAAGCTGCTGACTGGGCAGAGCTACAAAGGTGAAGAGAAGGGTATCTTCCATTTCAGGAGAGAATCTGGGACCACTGTTGGGAACACCTTTCTGAGGACTGGAGACTTGATTGCCTCCCTCATGATTTTAATAAGACGCCTAGGCCTTGACCCACAAAGAGACTCGGGCAAGTGATGACAAGCATCGCAATGGCTATCTTATACACTGCATGGCCATTAGTCTCAAATCCACAGCACTGAATGGTCACTGGTGCTCTCTACACTGTGCACAGGACTATCAGGCAGGTGAAGATTAGATTGGTAAGAGGGACCATACTGGGAAGCCAACAGAAAATGCTACAGAGAAATGTCTTATACTATTTGGGATTTTAATTTTGGGTAAAATAGTGTGAACAGCCCTAAAAGAATGGATTAGAGCCCAGTCTCCCCCAAGTTACGCTCACTTACTTGAATGTAAAGTCATCTGTCTAGGTCCATGAAACTTGCATTCATTTCTACACAGCAGCCCAGCTCCAGAAGGAAGATTGGAAACTGCCCCTTATTACCGTAAGCTGGTGAATACTCTTCTCCTTCAGTACTCTCTTGAGGGAAGAACTGCCGTAGGTTTCCCATTCCCTAGCAGTGAATAACACCATATTTGTAAAGTGGTGCTGACTGCTGTTTTTTTTTTGTCCTGACCTCACTAGTATTGGTTTGTGCTGGATGTGGCTTGGACACACTTCTTGGGTTGGCTGACTCCAAGGTGTTCATCAGAGGAGCACCACCAAGTGTGAGGATCCCCAAGTGATGGAGGTGATGTATCTTGACAAAGAAGGTAGAAAGGGTGGAGAATCTAAGGGTTTCACTTGTGAATTTTGACCACTGCACTGTAAGAAATGTGATGATGTGCTGGTCTTCTCGGCTTTTAGATATATTGCAGTTGCTCGCCAACATGTGTTTTCTGTGGCATTGCCTGCTGCTTACTTCAGCCCAGAGGGACTACAGATGCCAATGCATCAGAGGAATAGGAAGGAACTAAAAGCCTTTTACAATATCCTGACTTGGCACCTCAGAAGAAAGGCATTCATCCACAGGAGGAGATCAATAGAAGTATGGGGGCAAGGGACAAAAGAGAGAGAGTAACCAGAGGAAGGCAGCAGAAAGTAGGAAGAAGGGGGGGAAATCAGCATAAATAACAGACGGATCATAACAAGTTTCCACACAAGCTTGAAGCCACAAATGAGAAAAGAAGAAATTAGAAGATCCCTTTGAGACCATTAAGGAAGGGGGAGCCTGGACAAGCAATGTAATGTATGAGAGGCAGGGCTGGACTTGTGCAGGCCTTTGGTATTTAATTGGGAATGGAGCAGCTTGACTCTATCCAAGAAGAAGCTCTGAGGCTAAAAAAGAGGATGGGGGACAATATAGACCATGGAGTCCTAGGATTACTAGCCCTCCTTTAAGAGGTTTGAGCCTGGCAGCAGACACCTCAAGCACTTCAAAGACACGTGCAAGGGAGCAAGTCTGCTGGAAGGCCAGTAACTAAGGAGAATTCCAGACCAAGAAAAGTCAGTGAGCCAGACGATGATGTGTGGAAAGAGCTCAGCCTCACCCACATGTAAAGAAAACAGTAACATGACATTTTGTTAGGCCAGTCAGCTCTCCAGCATTGCAACACTCCTTGTCCTCTGGTATCTGGCATCAGATAATACGTCTAATTCAAGAAATTAAGGCAGAGAACAATCATCTCAGTTGGCATTTACTGCTGTGTTTCTAAAAAATATGCATTGCTAAACTAAGAGTGCAGCTTTTCAACAAAGTCACTATGCTACTCAACCTGGAAAATTAATTACTGTAAAACTACCTGCAGGAACCAGGTAGTGAACCCCACCATCATACTGCAAAGCCTGCGTTTTTCAGGGCCTGTCTTAGTCTTTGTGTGCTCGGTGCTGACAAAGTTGCTCCAAAGTTATTCAGGTTAGCCCAGGAACAGGTCAGCTAGATTGTTTTAAATCCTCACTCCAGAATTCAAATACAAGATTCAGCAATTTGTGATCAAGTTGTTTGAGCTTTCACCCTTCTGCTGTGCTTTCCTTGGATGCGTTACTAAACATATTACAGCTGAAAATAGACCAAAACGACTGTTAGGCTGTGGCAGTGAAATTAAAAGCAACTGAGCATGTCTTCCAAAGTAAGGTAAACAATATATCGAGCAAGTTAGGTCAATTATGCGTGATGATTCTCAGTTGCGGTGCTAAGACCGTTACTTATTACACTGTTCACAACTAGTTGCCAGCTTACCTCGTTCTCTCTTCTTTATTTACTTTTCCACCTGATATGGAAAATCAGGATATGTAGTGTTTTCAAGTTTGGAGAGTGGGATGAAAGCGTTCTTTTCTTAAAATGTTCTTTTTTGTGCATGTACATAATGCCTAAAGCAGGACTGTAATGGAAATTATGGTTAAAATATTTTCTAGAGGAAAAGGTCAGCTTCAGTAAGAAAGAAGAAGGATGATCTCATATTTCTGACAGTTCAGATACAAGCAAATCTTAGCACCAATAAGTTATGTCATCTGTTAAATTCACATAAGCAGAATGCCTCTGTACATTTTGCACTGTTATGACAAGGCTGTACAGAACAGGGGTAAATACTCCATATGAAATAGCTATCTATAGAGGGTTACTTGCATCTATTATTATCTTTAAATAAATCAACTGAGAATTAAAGCCGGCATGGTTTTCTGTTCTGTCTTCAGAGACCTAAGCTGTGCCACATTAAACAACATAGTAAGCATAAATTTATATTTGGCCAGAATGACACTGAAAGTTATACCTTAGTACCTTACTCATTGAGATACTGTCCATCCTGACCTTGGCTACAGCTTCATATTTTACACACCATTACTGTCATAGTAACAGACAGAGCCAACAACAATTTGCTCATACAATTTACAATACATTGTCTCCCAGCCACACTGAGGGCTCTTTAACCATCAGCAGATGTGTTGCTTGTATTAGCTATATTTGAACAAAGCAGAATCTATTCAGCCCTAAAGTCCCTATGGCTGCTTGGCCGTGTCTTGAGCTTAGTGCATAGCTAATTTGGTGTTCATACCACTGTAACTAATTACAGCATGGCTGAGGAGTTTCAGAAGTTTTAGCCCACAACCTGCTGTCTAAATTTCACGCGTTTCTCCCATTCCCGGCATCTGAGTTTTAGGAGTTTATCCTCGGAGAGGTTAATCAGCAACTAATACTGTAGCTGCTCTGTGATGTTCAGCCCTTTAAATGGTTTCTATGTGAATACTATCAAAAGCTTCTTTCACCATAACCCTACAAACATTAAAGGTCACTTTTTAAATGCTCAATATTCGTGCTTCATTATCGAGTCACAAAATCTTATACAAATCTATATATTTGTATTAACATTCCTGAAAAGAAACTAATGTAAAAAAGATAAAACACCGTAACTGTTGTCCCGCAAGAAAGACAGAAAGGCTGTGGTGTTCATTAAGGTGTAGATACGGACCTAGCTCTGGAGGCAAAGGCATTAACAAAGAGGAGACTGGAGAGAAAAAGAGGCAACTCCTTAGTTCCAGGTTTAGCCTCCTGATACAGCAATACAAATCTATCCAACATAGTGCAATAAAGAACACAGCTATCATTACATTTTTTCTGGGTATAGAGCCATCCTGACCTGGTGAAAACTCTCGGCTAGGATCAACAAATAACTTAAACCAGTTGTCCGTGAACTCAAACTTATTTGGGTAGAAAAGCTGTCTGGCTTCAGGGACCAGTAGGCTGAGAGCTACAACTACTATTTTTAACAGCCACAGTAAGCAAAGAATTGCCTTCCCAGAAAATTCCCCAAACAACTTTTGCTTTGTATTAAAAAAGTATGAAGGAAAAAGAAACAGCTCAGAATGTTGCAATATATTTTACATTTTTGCTAATTTTTGCTTTTTTACTTTTCAGAAGAAGAACTAGAGGGTGAGGAAGAAGGCAAGTCTGAAATAGCTGGGGTTGACTTACGCAGCCTGTATTTTCCTCTGCCGACTTGCCCCTTCTTCTATCAGTAGTTCCTTGCATGTTTTACTCGGTGTACAGCCTTGCCTTTTTAATACCTTCATCCTGTCACTTATTTCCCTTCCTAGTATCCATAATATCCCTCCCTGACACCTGCCTATTAAACCTACCGTGGCAGCACAATGTAGAACACGGTGTTTATTGCCTATTGCCTATTTTGCTTGTTGCCTATTTTGACGGTATGGCTCCACAGACCAAAGATTTTGCTCTTACCCCTGACATAGCCAGCCTGCAAGGGAATTGCACAGCTGTAGAGGAGTGCTCTTATGCTCACTAGAAAAAGAATTCAGGTTCAGAATCTCCCCTTCTTCTTCTTACTGCTTCCACAGGAGATAGTATTTCTCTAAGCTGATCCCCAGCTGCTTTACTGGCCCCTTGAGTCCATTGCCAGATAATACATAACCCCAAACAGCCTTAAGTTTGCTGGAAGTTCCTCCAAGGGTCTGGATGCAGGAACACTGCATCCCAGAAAAAGGCGGCGTTTCACTTCCTCCCCTGGGTGTCCTTTTTGCTCCCTGGACATAGTAGAGCATCCGGACTTCATATTTCATTTCTTTCCCTCTGCTTCCCTTTCTGCACTCCTGATGCATGTCAGGCCTCTTTACAAAATCCAGGTGAATTTGCTGTAAAGTTAGATGTTGGTCTAATTACTGCAGAGTGGATGTTTAATCGTTCTGCTGCTTCTCTTTGAAGGATCACAATGCCTGAACTGCCAAGTGTTGGCAATGCTTCTCTGGGACCTTTTGTTCTTATATAATAATACCCATCTTAGATGTGATGATTATGAAATGAAGGACCCTATCCCTTTTCCTAAGCTGGTTTTGCTTAGCTCCAACGTGCCTCCAAATTTTCTGAACTTCAGGGTAGTAATTGTCATCAGAATAGATAATTTTGTTCTTATACAGCTCTTCATTGTTCTTCCCGGCTGCCTGTAAAAAATCATTGCTGAGTTTGATAATTCTGGAAACAGAAAACTATATATCTTAGCTGGATCTGGGGATTTTTGTGCTTCTGCCCTATAAGGTCTTTATATCATACTATCAAAATGCAAGGATTGTGTAAGTGACAGAGGCAACATTCCCACATTTTTGTTATTTTCTGCATTTTTAGGAATGCCATAAAACCTGTCATTGCTTCTCCTTTGAGCATTTTCTAAATCACCACATTTTGCTCTTTGGAGCCTGTTCTGTTTTACCAGGAAAAATGAGATGTGTGTTCCCTGCAAAAGGTTAATCGATAAAATCTTTGCAATCTCTTCTCATCTGGCCAGCCTTGCTTTAATTTCAGTAACAGTGCTAGTCAACTCAGAGAGGCAGTTTAATCTTTCTGAAGCCTTTCCACTTCATTTCCCCATTCTCTTACTCTTTGTTGCTAGCCCTTTTGAATGTATTATCGAAGTTTCTGATAGCCAGTGGTTTCTACAAAGCCCAGGCTCTTCAAGTCATGTTATCTGGTGAAAATCTCAGTTTTTAAGAGTACCTGTTATTCCTCAAGGATGTGGAAGAAAACTTTGAAAATACGTCATAATGTACAGTAAAGCTTGAAAAAACAGGATACAAATATCTCCAAATGCGTACTGTTTCTAAAAATTATCCTTTTCTTCTTAATCTTGTGATTTCTAGGGCCTGATTCATGATTTTGGAATGCCTGAGACTGGCAGTACTATTTGTTACCAAAAGTACAACAAATTTTCTTTTTGGCCAGCTGAGTACCTCAGGAGAGTTCTGGACAAGAGTCATCCTGTATCTCACTGCCTGAGCCCATCACTTTCCCCCACAGTGCTTACTTAATACCATACTTTCTTTCCTCTTCCTTTATGACATAAGAGACTCTTACAGAGTTTCCCCAGTTCTTTCACATCTATTTTTTCAGCATCTAAGTGTCGAAGTGGATAAAGTGAGGCAGGCAACCTTTATTTTAAAAACATATTCTGCAAGACCACAGTCACGTTTACACATGCATCTCTTCAGCGTTGGTGCTGGATTAAACAGCCCCTGTCATTCATCCTCTCTTGCACACCCCATCCTGTAACGACACTACCCGCCGCCTGTACTTACAGAGAAATGCATCAGGAAACTGGGTGATCAGACACAAGCGCAGCAATGAATGCCCAAGGTCAGTTAGGGTTTGTTTCTGCCAACCTACTTGGCGCTTGTGCCAAATACCTCACCACAGCCTGAGATGTGATGAAGCTGAATGTTTTGGAGAACACTGAGGAAGGCTGCCAACATTACCCTTAAAATTAAACCAGTGCATTAAATATTATTTTTCATTTTCTGATTCTGAGAAAAGTAAGTTATTTGCGCAGGATAAGCTTTATGACTGTAAATTTTTTCAGATTTTTTTTTTAATTGGCACTTTCACCATACTTTTTTTTTTCAGATGTATCTGCCACGTTGTAGGGAACAGGAATTGATACAGTGCACAGAACTACAGCAAGGTACCAGGGTTTGCTTTCATTTGTAGTATTAGTGCACTAAAAATACCTACAACTTTTTCAGTCCTGTCACTGTAATATTTGAGAACCTGAGATTTTATAGTCATAGCATACTAGTTTTTAATTAAGGAGATTAAAAATAAGATTAAATTACGAACATTAAAACCAAGGAAACAAGAACAGTGGAAAACAGTTAATCAAACATAATTCAAAGTGGCCTAAAGATTACTGCATAGGCAACAACTCAAGTGTGTTACAGGGTTTCCAAATAAAAATTACTCTAGACAGACCTGAAGGGTAGAAAGCTGGGTTGTTAAACACTGAAAACGGTGCAAACCAGAAAGCATAAAAAGGTCTCTTGTATAAGTCTGTAAATAATATTTTGAAATACATCCTGAGGAGAACTGGGAAACACTGCAGAGATTTGCAAGGTAGGCTAGGCTGGTTTATCCTGAAAAATTTAGGTGAGTCTACAGTTCTGGGTAACATGAATAAAGGTTCAACTACGCATGGCATCTTCCACTGCAAAGAGCTAGAAGCCATCAAATGGAGCTAGGAAAAGTCACATTCGAAACAAACAGAGGGAGGTGGCAGCAGTCTGTAAACTTGTGCAGCTCCTTGACAAGGGGTGTTGCAGATAAGGCACGCATACATCATCACAAGGGAAGGTACAACACATACTGGACAGATCCACTGAAGATTACAAAATAGACAAACTACAACGGATCCAGGAAATCTCCTGAGCTGGCAGGATAGTTGGAACTGGGAGAGTACAGAGGGTGTTGGGGCAGTACCAACACATGCTTGTCCTGTTCCTGCTCATTCCTAGCATCTGCCCCAGTACTCAGCACCGCCCCTGTACTCGGCACTGGTGAGGCCGCACCTCGAATCCTGTGTTCAGTTTTGGGCCCCTCACTACAAGAAGGACACTGAGGTGCTGGAGCGTGTCCAGAGAAGGGCAACGAAGCTGGTGAAGGGTCTAGAGAACAAGTCTTATGAGGAGCGGCTGAGGGAACTGGGGCTGTTTAGCCTGGAGAAGAGGAGGCTGAGGGGAGACCTCATCGCGCTCTACAACTCCCTGAAAGGAGGTTGTAGCGAGGTGGGGGTTGGTCTCTTCTCCCAAGTAACCAGCGATAGGACGAGAGGAAATGGCCGCAAGTTGCGCCAAGGGAGGTTTAGCCTGGACATTAGGAAAAATTTCTTCACTGAAAGAGTGGTCAGGCCTTGGAACAGGGAAGTGGTTGAGTCACCATCCCTGGAAGTATTTAAAAGACGTGTAGATGAGGCGCTTAGGGACATGGTTTAGTGGGCATGGTGGTGTTGAGTTGATGGTTGGACTCAATGATCTTAGAGGTCTTTTCCAACCTTAATGATTCTATGATTCTATGATCTGCTTACAGCCACTGTTGGAGGCAGGATAATGGTAAAAGGGGCCCTTGCTCTGAACTGCTAAGGCCAATCTAATGGTTTTATGACTTGAACACAGGTATTATGCATTTGTATCAACCTGCTGGACCCCTGAGGAATCCACTGCAGTGATTTTGCAAAATGACTTCTAAATGGAATGAATGTCCAACAAATTTTAGATTCTGCAGCATCACATGCCTTAATTTTTATTAAAAGAAATTATTGTTACTCCAACAGTCAGAGATTCAATCATTAAAAAGAAAGAATTTTTTAGTCCCAAAATATTCCTTTTAGAGAACTTTTTTTAATTAAAAAAAGACCTCAGAGTGAAGGTCCTTCTTTAAGTAAATAACAAATTTTAAAGAGATGAGGAGTATCATGTGTTTAAAAAATTACCAGCTTGGTGCATTAAATAACAAATACATAATACATGAATAGATCTTTTTCTGTTCCCAGTTGCCTGAAAGTAATGTAAAAAATGTTTTTAAACAGCTGGATTAAAACACTGCCCATATTCGTTATTATGCTGTTAGCAGCTGCACTATCCTCTGCAAGCTTAGCTTTTCCAAATGATTAGAGCTACATATTACAAAATCATGCTTTGTTTAGTTTTCTATCTAATATATTTAATTGGCATTCTGAATAGAAGTGCTTTAGGTTCCAATTAAAATAACAGTAGGTCTTGAAGCTGTAGCCATAAGCACTTTAATCATGTGCTATATGGAACAAGTTCTAAATATTAAGTAGAATATGAGCTCTACCGGCTAAATAAAAGGCTGGGATCCAGGCAATACTTCTTTGCAAATACAAACTAAATCTCACTCTCTGTGTGACCTTGAGCAAGCTACTTGATCTTTTTGTGCCTTGTCAAGACAATTATTAAAAATTGGACTTCTCTGACTAACAGATGTTACTGTACATCAGCATAGAGAATACTAGAGTAAATGCATTACTGAAAACATTCACGATAATAAAACGATGTGGAACTAAATTTCTTTCATTCCCTGTGATTTGTGTCTTCATAATTCTTATTGCACTCACTGACAAAGCCATTTAAACCATGAGATCACTTGTTTTCCAACAAATTAAGTCCCAATACTTGCCAATCATTCTGCTTCAGAGGTCAAGGAAGATAAAGTCCTTCTCTTCCTTGGATAGATCCTTAAGACCATTAGAATTACATCTATTTGCAAGAAATGCTCACAAAGCTAACAAGTTCCAAATGTTTCCTTTTCTTAAATGCATGTTTGTTTCAAATCACATGTTTTTAATCTGTGTAAACTGCCCGCTTTTTATTTATCTCAAGTGTACGCTGTCCAAGAGATACTGTAACTAATACAAGTTAAGCAAATACTTTTGAATGGCCTATCGACACAGACTGTCGAGCAAGAGGAAAAAACACTAACTTCTCATGAGCAGGTTATGAAACCTGTAGCACTAGTAAGTAAAATACTAATTATGGAGAGTATCATTATTAAAGCTTGTTACTTAAAATAGGCCTAGCCGTAATTAAGACTAAATACACCACAGTAATAGGTTTGAATACCTTGAAGTTAAAATTGCATTTATCTAAACAGTGTAGGTTCATCACATGCCATCTCAAGGTGATCATTCAAAGGTTAAATGCTTATTCAAAGCTCATCTTAAAATTCTAGCTGTAGTGAAGGGAGGGAGGGAAATGCTTCTGAGAGTGGGACATCCCACCTCAGACCAGCTGTTTAAAACGAGCAAGATGAAACATGGCAGTGCCTGTCTCAGTGATAGGGGCAGTCTAGACTAAACTCCTAGTTGAGTTTCCAGTTTGAACACCTAAATTCAGGTGAGATAAATCCCAGGCAAAAGTAAGACAATCTTTTTAATGGTGCCAGGCAAAGAATGTAAAAATGAACTAAAGCCAACAAGTCTATCTGATAGCGAAATACTTCTAGGTTTCTACTTCTTTTAGGTGCATTGCTTGGTCATTCTTGCTTGTAAGAAAGGGCTTTGCAGCATTTTAAAACTATATATTTTGTTTAAAATTTATATTAAAATGAATGTGCTATATATAATTGTGACTTCATAAAAGAATATGGAGAAAGAATATGCTTCAGCATGTGTCCAACAGTTCTATCATAAAAAGGACAGTGTTGAAAGAGACAATTTGCAAAACGGGGTAGAGAAAACATTAAACTCAGGAGAAGCGCTATTCCATAATTACTGTGACCTCTGGTAGATGCAGATTATTACTATTTAGGTTAATGTCAAAGAAATACCTATTAGAGGTTGCAGACTTAAGATGGCCCCATGAAACTTGCTCTCCCAGTAGATATCATTATAGATTCTGGGCATTATTTTATCTTCATAGCATTGATAAGCTTTTTTTCCTAGGGCAGTTAAAATACAAGTGTTTAAACAGGGTTTGGGTTTGGAGAGTTTTGAGGGGATTTTTTGGCTTTCCTCATGGAATGGTTAATAGAAAAACGTTCAATAAAAATTATCACTTTCACTTAGGGCTATTATATGTGAACCTGTGTCTTCCTAAGGATATACTACGGGTTGTTTAACAATTGCAGCTTGAAAAATGAGTCCAGGTAAAATGGGGATAAACCAGAGTCCCTCTGGTGTCTCAGACTGATTCCAGAAGGTCATCCAACAACAGGAATGATGTATTTATTTACATGTTAAATATATGGCATCCTGTCATATCACAGCAATAAACTATTTCATATCAAATGGAATCTGAAGAGATTTTGGTGTGGAAACAGTAAGAGATCCTCAGGACATGTAAACTGGCGTGGCTCTAGTGGCATCCATTCTTCCAATGAATTCATGGGGACTGGAACTAGCTGCAGAGCTGGGAAGGAAATTTAAAAGGGTAATTCTAAAACATCGTTGAGCAACATTGTTGGAATTACGCTTCCAGACTGAATCTGGTGTGAACTCTAATGAGGTTTCCCAAAAAAAGTGGGAAATCATTTCTTTTCCGCTCCTATTGAAATAGCTTCAGCAATTTTGCACTTGGCTCTTGCTGCAATGTCCTGAGTTTCTCTCTATTCTTATCTGATTCTTAGAGACATTAAAAACCGAACAATGCCAAGTGCCTGAAAGATGTCTCCACAAGACAGATTCGGGCACATAACATTGTCAAGGCTGTCTGGTCTCTCACCCATTTCTATGCAGTGAATGAAATACTGACATGCAAAGATGTTAATCCGAGAAGCATTTTTCCACTTTTAGGTTAAAAGAACCTCACAATCAAACTCTGCTGTATGTCAATATTGCACAGGCAGTTGTCATTACAACCAGCCCTGTCCAGCTTTATTACTGTGATCAGAGCTTGATATGAAACCTGAAGCCATACCTCTCAAGAAAAGAAAAGAAAAATAGAACAGCCAAAAAAAGACTTAGGTTTCCCAAAGATATAATTGCAGAGTAATGCTAGTCAGGAGGTTTCTACTGAATCTTATGTGTAATTAATCAGTTCTCTTTGAGGCAAAACAAGATTTCAGACTGTAGCAGTAACGTTGCTGACTGGAGGAAGAGTTATTTTTCTTGGGGTTTTTTCTCGAGAGACTAGGAGTAGAAAACCATAGGGACTGTTCCTATGGAGTGCTGTCACCTTGCTGTACATGGAACTACAACATACAATTCTTTCCTGTACAGAGAAGTCCCAACTTAAATGCAACTTTTTATCCTCTAGGAGCCCTACTGGAAGGCAGCTTCCACCAAATCGTAGGACCTCTCCTCGACAATGTCCTCCTGGCCCTGGCCAAACTGGCCCCCCAAGATCCACAGGAGGAGGATATGTGACAGCAAGGGTCCCAGCAACTTGGGCGGGGGCTACGTGCACTGCCTCCTCCACCCCTATTTCTGAGTAGAGCCCAGCACACCAGGCAGCTTCCACCAGTTCCCTGGGAACTTAGTGCCCCTCACCCCATCCCTTAGCAATCTCTTTCTCAACCCTCACACCATGTCCTTTCATTTTTCATCAGTTCTCCTCGTGACTTAAGTCTTCTCCTTGTGTTTCCTCTTTCTTTGGCCCCTTCCCAGTTGGTGAAGACTTGACACTGGCTAGGGCTGGGCATTAGTCCTAAAAGGAAAAGGACAAAATAACCACAATCTTGCTGCTCCAATAGTTACAGATGCTCTTCTAACTTTCAGCCTAAATGTATCTGTACCAGTTTTCAGCCGTGTGCCTTCCTTCCAGAGTTAGGTAAGACTAAGTAGTTCCCAATAGTGTGTATTCTCTATTCTCCTAACCCACAAAATGTATTTATAAACTATTCAAATCCCTTCTCAACCTTCATCAGTCAGGCTAAATATCAAATTTTTTCAGTCTGCCCTCCTAAAGCAGGCTTCCTCTTCCACCGTTCTCTGCACCTGTTCCAGTTTGAATCTTTTTTTGTTGTTGTTTTTTAACACAGGCAGATAAAATCGTGTAAGAATTCGGCTAAGGTCATATTGGTACCACACAGAAAAATTCCTCTTTTCTTTAATGCCTCTGCTAGCAATACTTCGCCTGAGATTTATATTTACTTTTTTCCCAGCTGTGCCACATCCTTGGCTCAGTCAGAAACCTTTGTCTTTCCCTGCTTTCAACTGCAGCTTCCTGCTTCACATAAAATTTAAGAGAAGCCATGGCAATGAATTGAAATGTGTTTAATAACTTCTTGTTTCACTTAATTTAGTCACAATGAAGATTAAATGTTATTTATAGTGCTATTTTACTTGTTTAGATTAGAAGAATTTCTTATTCTTGAAATTCCAATAATTCAAAAATTATGCCAACAATTATAAACCAAATGCAGGGTGAAGAGCAGGCATCTGTGCCAGGGTCTGGGGCTGCAGTTCCAGAAGCTTCAGCTTTGCTACTGTCAGCTTCAAAGCCTGACTACAGTTTCAAAGATGTCATCATCTCACTGCAAAAATTAAGGCTATTTTAAGAGGTTCCCCGGCTGTTTATGGGGATTCAGATCTCAGCACAGTCAATTCAAGAGGTGGGAGCACATGTCTGAGGACATCTTTGGTCTCCTCAGACGTGGGCTGGACTATCCCACAGTGCAAGTTCAGCATCCTGTAGAGCCTGAGAGTTATCATGGAACTTAGGAATGACTTGAGCACAGAAATCCACAGTCACGCTAACCTAACTCTGCCATGATAGTTGAAACATGAGGTTCTTTTTGTTTTTTCCTATTCCTTGAAAAGGTCATGGCAAAATGACTGATTTACAGATAGATAATCTTTCTCCAGCTGTTGCTGAAGCCCTGTCTCCTCCTATGCTTGATATGGCCAGTTAAGCCAGCATCGTGGCTGTGAAGCATCAGTAGAGCTGCAAAGCCAGGAATCAAGGCCTTTCATAGATTATAAAGCCAGGTAGATTATCTGATTTCCTTTATAATAGAGTCAATGAAAGTCCTTACATTTTTAT
This sequence comes from Fulmarus glacialis, assembly GCF_000690835.1. Taxonomy (NCBI): domain Eukaryota; kingdom Metazoa; phylum Chordata; class Aves; order Procellariiformes; family Procellariidae; genus Fulmarus; species Fulmarus glacialis. The sequence continues at coordinate 25,312 of NW_009199124.1, read as the reverse complement.
ATATATATAAAAATATAAAAAGTAGGTTTATTAGTATTATTTAACTTTTCCAGAAAATGCATTATTTCCTCTATTATTTTACTGGCTTTCTTTGCTGATCACTGGAGTGTGTGCCCGTTACGAAGCTGGCCTTCCAGGCCATGGTCTCAATTCTGCTTTTTACTTTAATTCAATGATTTGACATTGGATAAAACAACAGAGCCCTGGGAGGACGGTCTGGAACCCCAATTCTGCCCTTGGTCCAGGCACAGCCCACAGTGCAGGACTAGAGTCGGGCTCCCTCCTGCCTCCTGCTCTCCACCTCCCACTTCCCAGGTGAGTGTTTTTATCACTAGCCCATCATGCAAAAGGCAGATGACAGCATGTCAGATGATGACAGTTGCTTTCCTGACCAAATCCAGTACCAGATTGCCTAGAATTTGAATCTCAGGACAGTGCTAAGAGGGAGTGCTCTTTCGAGTAAGTGAGAAATAGACTCAAGACTAGACGTAAGTGGCTAAATGTAAATGTTCAGGCTGTCTGGGTTGGTGTCTAACAAATCTGCGTGCCTACAGGGTTGGCAGGCAAAAAGTACGTAGGTTGGATCACTACTTGGCTTGTTCCAGAATATTTCTGCCTTTTATCACTCCACTGCAAGGGTTAATGTGATACGGGCTGTAATGAGCTGGCCAGCTCCTGACATGAACAGAATCTGATTGATTATATGTATAGTACACTAACTCTCTGCAGATGATAATGGCCATCCATGTATCATGCATTCAGCAATCACCAACATCTTTAATACAGATGTAAACCTTTGTATTGATGCCAGTTAAGCTACAATGAAGAGAGAAAGAATGTCAGAGAACATTCATTTTATTTCAAAGAGTCACTCCCAGCAGTACAGCATGCCATTTTGTGCTGCCGTTGTTTCTCAGAAACATAATTCCTGGGAATGTACTCTTCCCTGTTTCAGAAATAGGGACACAATTAAACAGAGAATTACTGCACACAGATAAAATCCATTGCAGCACAGCTCTCGTCCTTTATGCAATAGCCCTTTGAAGACACCAACGTGGAGATGGTGACCACCGTGCCCCACTGGACCAGCTGCGATGAGTTAGCCATAAAATGAGTTTCAGTAAGTTTTTCCCACCTTCAGTTCACAAAATCCATTTTCAGGTATCTACTTAAAAACACCCCAGAGTTTTCAAAGGTTCTGAATAACCTCAGATGCTCTTGGAATCGATGGGAGACACAGGCAGATATCACAAAAGGAATCTACAGAAGAATAACTCAAGGAGAAATTTCTGCAGTGAATGGAAGGGAGTTTTAAGATGTATGGGTGGAAAAGACGATAATGTGCAAAGGCAACAAGAAATGTCTTACAGCAAGAGAAAGGAAATGGTGAGATACCTGCATTTCCTAGTTCTCAGTATGGTGATATAACATAAAAACATGCATGACAGACTGGAAAGGCAGGGGAAAGGACAGCAGGGATACATGGGATGGGTCATAACACAGACATCTGAAATTGCCAGGATAAGTAGGTTGAGCTGAAAAGAGAGAGGGGAGCCAGATAATAGATTCAAAGGATATGTTTCTTTGCAACATAAGCTGAGATCAGTACTCCTAAGTGCAAGCTCTACATCATATTGATAAATCCTAACTTTGTGTTGAGCATAGCCTACTGCTAGAGATGGCCTGCCCAGATCCTGCCCTTATTCGGTGTCAACCTATTCTGCTCTATGTTCAGTTCTTTTTTCCCTTATGCCAACACAAGCATTCAGGCAGCAACGCACCAAAGAGTTGACCTGGCTGGAAAGTAAGAAGAAAAACACAGCCATTCCTCACCTGCATCAGTTTCCTGATCTAATTCAGTAGGAGCCACTGCAAATGGTTCTGTCAGCATAACACAGGAGTAGTACAGAGACTGGCACGAAGAACGAGTGTTCATGGAACGGGGCACGGACACATGCAATGAATTACGCCCTTAACTTGACGTTTGCTGTTTCTGCTTCATATCTGAAAGAGGGCTTGCATGCCTGAAAGCTTGTCTGTGTTATTTTATCAGTTAGTCTAACAAAAAACTATATCAGAGAAGGCTCAGAATTAAGATTTGGAGCAAAATCAGCTCTATTTTGTAACTAAAATAGTTGCTTCCTTAAATAATTAGTTTCACAAAGTTACCTCTGCTTCATCTGCGTGGTTTTACAGACTATAAGCCAAGTTCTGCAGCAGTTAGAATTACATCACAGAAATGGGATTGGTCAGAAAACAAATGACAAAGTAGGATAGCTTAAAGGTCAAAGCCCCAAAGAGTTAAGTATTCTTTGATGAACATTTCCATCCCCTGATGTACATGGGTGTAACTCTTAGACATGAAGTCATTGGTAGGAGTGGCTGATTGCATCAGGTGCATGAATATGGTCCCCAAGGGGCCCAAGTATGCCATGACATCAAATTAAACAAATGGGAGGCCTGCTTTCTCTTTCACTCTCTGCCTGGTACTTCTTGCTTACTTCCTCTCCCTCTCTAGCCTCCACCAAATGTGTAAGTCAGTCACTTACTTTTCATGTCAAAATGTCCAATGGGGCTGCTTATCCTTCCAAGACAAGCTCACACCATCTGATGTGCCATCTCAAATAACATGAAAGATATTTAGCAGATCCGCATTTGTCTACACTGTATTTAGCCAACATCTTTACAGGGCTCATTTAACACTGGGATGTTCTTAGGTGTTTGTATTATATGAAGTAGGGGAAACGTATTTGGCACCATTATTTTTATACATATGTCATTCTGACAGATCTATGTATTCTGATAATTAACAGTTGTGTGTCCAGAAGACAAAGTGGCTACCAATTCCGTTTGTTCAGCAGTTCTCACTGTATTAAGACACTAAGAAAAAAGAGAAGTGAAAAAAAACTTCCATGTGCTGGAAAAGAACAGCCCAGGACTCCAGAAAGACAACGGAATTCAGGTTCACCTCAGTTTATATTAGGAATTAATCTCACTTCTTCCCATAACATAAAAAGGATGCAAGCAGAAAAGTATAATTGATGAACCTATCAAGAAATGTCAGACCTTCTACAGGTGCAAGTCAGGAGCTCAATTTAATTGGCAAAACACAATTAAGAAAGAAAACAGATTTAAAGACTTACTGGACTTCTCTATTTGTATAGCTAATTCCTGTGTCTGTAAACACCTTGCAAAAACTATTTGGCCTCAAAACTTCACATGTACAAATCAGTCAGAATTAAGTAGCCCTTCTGTCCTGAAGATGTTGTTTCAGGAGACTAAGCTTCAGCATTTCAACGGCTCAGGTAAAGCATTTAAAGTAAATTAATTTGTCTGACTTCTTCCAGAGCAGATTACTGAAAATAAGACCAGTTGCTCCTTTGTTTTTTTTTAAATCTACTATGGGAATTTCAGACCTCTGTGTTTCCTCCCCAGGAAAGTGTCCCATTCGAACCTGGAATTCTGGTACGACTTCAGTTGCCTGTAGCTCTGTCCAGACCCTCATCCCTTCCACTCAAGTCAAGACAGATACAGCCTTCCTACAGCCACAAAGTTACCCAGAAATCAGCTGAACACAGTCACCAGGAACACATATAGCACTCCTATATATAAGAAAACAGTGTTGGTGAACATCCCTTTTTCTCCTGCTCCAGAATTAATCACACAGAAACTGATGATAATACTGGCCCTGATGATGATGACAGTTCAATGTGGTTACCCAAACCCAGATTCATCTGGTCAGACATCTATATGAAAACTTGTTGTCCAAGATAGGTTTTCTAGACAATGGAGAAAAATGAGTATTTCTTGGGCAAAATCTATCTTGTAGGATAAACATCCAGAATAGGGAATGATTCCTGTGACCTTAGTTGTCTACTTCTCTTGACCCTGAGTGACTAATTGAGATGCAGAAATCTAGAACAACCTAAAAATAAGATGTAGACACCTTCAGGGCTTGGGATCCAGCCAGTGGAGCTCACACTGTTATTTTTCAGTGGCAATCCTGCCCTCCCCAAAACAGTGGGTAGTAGAATCCACACTGAGGTCTCTAACATTACAGTGGGCTGGAAGCTTGTTCTCTGCTCTGCCGTATCTCAGAGCATCAGTGGAGAGCTCCCTTGCCTACTCTCTACTGATGCCTCTGAGCACCAGTGTGATATCTACTGTAACAGCTGTCCTCACCACCACAACTTTCTTGGCTAAACAGAAGGAAGAAATGCCCACAACCAAAAGAGACCTTAGGTAGAATTTAGACACTAACATCCAAAATTGCAGTCTCTTGCCAGCCCCAAATATGCTCACTTCTCCCCTGAAGCCACATGCCTAAAATCCACAGTTCCCTCTGCCCTTCAAACTTCATTTCTGGACAACCACTGCAAAACACCCCAGGATGAACTGCCTGAGCAGTTCAACACCTACCTGAGGCCTGAACGTTGTTCAGATCCACAAACCAAGCACTCTCTGTCAACCTCTCCCGAGACACCCAATGCAGCAAACACTCAAAATGCAGCAGCAGCTGCCATCCTTTTTCAAAACAGCTCAGTTTAACCAACATCGTTTCCGCTCCCTCTCTTGCTGCCAGCTATGGAGACCTACCCTTCCCTTTCACCAGCTCTGGCATTCATTTGACCCCTTAGAAAGTGAATTTAGCTCACTAAACTGGCAGAAATCTAACCCAACAAAACAAAACAAAACAACAAAACAAATCAAGAAAAAGTGAATACTTTTCACCACTTTAGTGAGCTAATGGATCAGACACATCCCAGAGATGACAGAAGGGAGACAAATGGAGCATGTGCCCAGGAACGGGCCTGCCCCTTTCACCAGCAGCAAGTTCGTGGGCTGACTCAGCTGAAACCTCACCCGCAGGAGAGGAGAGAGCCTGCTGGAGAGGCCAGATACGCCGAAGAGGACTAGGAGAGATAGAGCGAGCTCTTTCCAGTCCCGCCGCAGTGCTGGAGGGCCCAAGCCGCTAGAAAAGCGGGGCCAGGTAAGACTAAGTCTTCTCAGAGGAGTGCTGTGACACCATCTGGCTTCCAGTTTGGTCACCCATCAGCTCAGAAATGGAAGGAAAGGCAGGAAAGGCAAGGGAGGTTGTCAAAACCTATCAGTTCCTGGAGGAGGGGTACTGCTGGACTAGTCGTGCCTTGGAAACGATAATGCTATGGTTGGCTGTGAGCACAAAAAATGCTGTGTCCTATAATAAGAAAATTAAGGACCAATCACATCAAAGTCTACCACAGCAACTGAGGACATTGAGGACTGAGCCGAAAGAAAAGCCGATCTAATACAGTAAAACTGGACGACTTGCAACATTTTCTGGTCAGTATAGACAACTGAGAAACATCAGAGAGTGAGAAGTCTGGGTTGACAAAGCTAGTAAATAATTTGTGAAAGAGAAGAACCTGCCCCGTGTTAAATCTATGTATGGATATAATTGACCACATTTCATCTTAGGAGAAAAGAAAAGTTGTGGCCAACTTCAAAGGAAACTGAACAAAAGTATCTCTAATGATTAATGAATTAGCATCGTTGAGTAAACGAGCTATTCTGAATGCTTGCCCAGAGGCAGTCATGGGAAAGTTTCCAGAACTATTGTCATTTTTCCTGGAACTCATTGACTTTAAGGACTCCACAGCTGCAAGAATTGTGTGAGCATTTCAAGACTGTCAATTTCACCACTGATTTTCTGAAAAATTCTTCCTGAACTGATTTTTATTGGTTTCAGCTGGGGAATCCATTGCACCCAGCCAGGAAATGCCACATGCCTCCTAAGCTACTGCTCTATTCTTCTTGCACTGATGCTATCAGAGACTCAAATTCACTGCAGGGAGAACACTGGGGGCCAAATTTGCCCTCTGATGTATGCACGCAGCTCCCATAGAGCTAATGCAGAATTTTTTCGCCTTTGATGCCTCTTATAAAATGCAGTTTAAAGAAGCCTGGAAGTATTGCATTAGAACAGGGAGTTCACACTATTGGTGGTCCCCATTGTCATTAACACAGTTAGTGGCATTCCAGTGAAAAACACAGAACAACTCTTTTGTTTGTTTGTTTTATAAGCAGATCTTTCAGGGTGGGATCCGGCTTGCTCAAATCCCGCCAAAGATGGAACTTCAGCGTCTAAACCCACGTACACCGACAGTGATCCACTCTGCCTGCTTTCCAGAACTGCCTAACCTTTTAGGCGCCTGAATTCATCAGGCACTTCCCTCCTCTGCCTGAAAACTCCCCAGGCAACTAATTTACAGTTACATGTTCAGCAGAGCCAACTGAGCGCACTCCCGAAAGGAGTTAGAGGGGGTGTCTCACTCCCCTTCCCTCCTCTCTCACTCCCAGCCATGCAATGCCATCCCTTCTCTTGTGCTAGCTGTCATGCTCACGGGACCCTTGCTGTGGCAATTTAACTGACTACACAGCAGAAAATCATCCCCTTCTTTGCTGGGCTTGTTTTCTGCCACTTCAGTGAGTTGAATCAACTCCCAGCGGGGTCTCAGTCCCACAGGCAGCCCAAGGTAAGTGGTTGGAGCATGCAGGAGTGGGAGTGGGACCACTTCTTTGGCAGTGCTTTCGTCTCATGAAACCAGCTGCTTAACTGCCAGTCCATGTTCAGAAGCTCCACTGCTGGGGAGAGAGGAGCTCACTCCAGCTGAGACATCTGCTGCAACCTGTAAGCAGGAAACTACCCAGGATCTACCTCTAGTCCCAGAAAAATCTGAAAAAATAAGTAAGACCAAGGCTACAGCTAATGTTAGTCACTGACTCTTGGAAAACCTACATCAGGCAATTTAGTTCAGTTGGCTTGGCTTGTTCTTTGGTATACAGTTTAGTTTTTTTTTTTTTATGAAGTCTAATGAAGAAAGACAAATTAGAGTAAATCACTAAAGTAAATTAAATACATATAAAAACAATTTCACAGTGAAGGAAATGTAAGCAAAGCCGTGTAACTTGGAGCAGAACTGAAATCCACACCCGCCCGCTGTACTCGGCTCACCTCCGCCTTCCCCCACGAGCACACACCCTGGGTGTGCTACTCTGCAGAAGTGCCTCGGTCCTGCGTCCAGACTCCCATTTTCAGTAGAGCCAGGAAGCTTTGATCACAGCTCCTTCCTGACTGCATTCTTGTGTGCTGGAGCAGCCATGTGAGGGCCCTTGATGGGACTGAGTGCTGAGAGCAGCAACAGAAACTCATTTAGTTTGATGTGACAAAACTGCTCCTCAGACAAATGCTCCGTGGTGGTCCCATGGTAGGAACATGTGCAGAAGGCCTTGCTGAAGTAATAATACTGAAGTAATTTCATGCCTCCACCCACTTCCAGGCCTCTCGTTAACACAGACCCTGGAAATTTGTCATCCTCAACTGGTATAAACGGATGCAGCTTCTCTGACTTCAGTGAAGCCATGTTAATTTACCTTTCAAATTTGCTGAGGATCTGGTCCTCATGGTCTTACAGTAAACTAGCTTAAGGGGCTTTATTCTGAGTCCTATTTATAAATAAAAGCTTGTTCTTCAGAAGTTCAACCTTCCCCAAGTCACAAAAATGCTCGCTTTTTTCTAGTCTGTGATTAGAGAACAGACCTACGGACTACCTGTATTTATAAATATCTACATATTTAAACTTTCTTGTTTCCCAAAATTAGGGACAAAGTTCTGTAGGAGACATCCTATAAAAGTATTCTTTCCCAGATCTACAACAAGGCTTCAGGCTTGAATACTTACAAATCTGATATCCATAAATTACAGAGAAGCGACATGAACACCTAAAGCAAGGAAATCAATGTGTGAACTTTTACATCACTTTCTGAAGCGCTATTACTTTGCACACTTCAATTCAAGTTCTTACGAGCTCATTTGTTAAACAAACAGCTCCATCACTTGCATAGCTGCCATCAGTAACTTTTCCTTCATTGGCACATATATACACACCTCACTCTTGGCAGTCTACTAAACCACTGGCAGCATTTCTCAGCAGGTCCAGCAATTTTTCAAGCACAGAGAGGGCCTAGATCCCCAGGGCTGCCACGGGTACAGAAGAAGAGAGGATACAGCAGACTCTTCTGCTGTCCAAAGAGACTGGCAGTAAATCCACCAGGATTCTTGAGCAGAAGGACTCACAGATGAGTTTAGACCTGATTTGGGTGGTATGATGGATCATCTCTAAAAGGACTCAGAATGCAAACAGAAACAGTTAGAAAGAGCTTGATGTGACATGTAGGCTGAGGTCACAAACAGCTTTGCCTCTTCGCAAGAAGGGGCCAATGTAGTCCCATATCTTACTTGCAAATCCAGTATTTGAACAATCGCCTGAAATTCTGAAATTGATGCAGAACGTTAAACTTGTTAAGCTGTTTAAGTCTGATGGGATGCATTAGGTGGGGCCAGTTCTCTAGTAACTGGATATTAACTGAAATATATTGAAACACTGTTTAACAGCTATTTTATTTAATGAAGTACAATCACAACCAGGTTTGCCATTTTTCTGAGGCCAGTGGAAAAAATGAGAGCTTTAGGGAATTTCGTTGCCTGCCTAGAACGCGACATTTCACACTGGAGCAGGATGGAAATCATGCAGATCACTGCCAAGCATACGAGTTTGTTCTTATAAGATCTCTCAGACTCAAACTCATTTTAGAATGAAAAAAAAACCTGCTTCAAACTACTCTGCAGTACAAAATTTCCAGTGAGAAACTTCTACTCTCTTTTATATTTCATACACACTTTCAAGTTCCTCACTACTACACTGTCAAGTTCTCTAAGCATCAGCACACTGTGAAAGAGACTGGGAACAAACCACAAAAAACAAAACAAAACCAAACCAAAAAAACCCACTAAAAAAAAACCAAACAAAAAAAACCAGTTTTACTAAAATAAAGCTGTTTTTTTTTTCCTGTGAGCTGACTAACATTTTTAAAAACTAGCATTTTATTTTACTTTAGTGAAGAGGTTTGCCAGAACTGCAAAATTTTGGACAGAAACCTGATTTTTAATTTTGTCCTTCAAATTTCTGGTGAGAAATACTTTCAAAGGAAAACAGTTTTAGGCTTGTGTTTTGACCTCTTCTGCATGCTTTCTCCCCAGTGCCCTACCATCCCAATATCCTGCCTCACATCCTAAGCTTCCTAAGTAACAAAGAAGAGTATCTTTGCACACTGCCTTGCTAACATAATGAGCAGAGTTTTAAACCAGAACTTGTGGAGACTAGAATTTGAAATTCTCAAGGAAGGGTTAAACAAGGCAGCCTGCAGGAGGGGCTTAAAATCATAAAAGTTACACTAAGGTTATAGAAGGCCAAAGGAGGATGGTGGTCAATGAACTGTATCTTTTCCATGAACAAAGTAAGGGGAAAAAGACTATTGAGCCCGAAGTCTTATCCTAAGATCAGAATTATGGCTTCATTGACATGGCAGAATTAGTTGGACAATATGTAAAATTGGCATATTTATAGGAGGTTACAGTGCGTTCAAGCAGGAGGGACAGGAAAAGTCTTACATATACACTTTCTCCAAGACCAAACAGAGAAAGACCTGCTGCTTTAAGGTCTTTGGACAATGTTAGAAGGGGTAGAGGATTATTGGGGCTGTCTTGGATTACAGCACAGCATAATATCACATTTGGAAATCCACATGGCAAAGCTTGTGATGATCATAACCAAAATGACCTCAACTGCATAATTTGGTCTTTGGTAAAATCTGTTAAGATTTTAATTTCCCAACCTCTAGTTGAAAAAGGAATATTGCAAGGCCTGCCTCATCCAAGTTGGTCAAACACTCAAATGCTTTTATAGTCAATGAAGAGAGATAAGTATTTGACATGAGTTATTAATCCTAGGCTGATATCGTAGAATGGAGTCAATCACTCCTGGATGTGCTCCTATGTATCCACTGACTGGAGAAACAGCCTGGACATCTGGCCTGGGTACTAGATGTCTACGATATGTGAGCCGACTCCTCCTCAGCAAGTTCTTGGAATGTGTCCATCCTGGGGCAAAAAGGAGAGAACTTGTCTGGACTCCACTCCAAGGAGCAGGGACGATCGGGGTAAGGAAGGCGGGCGTGTAACTGTGACTGTGGATTCTTTAGAAGAGAAAGAGGCAAAGAGCAAAAAGGATGATGCACTTCAGGAAAACAGACATCAAAAAGTGCTATTTTAACAGGTTAGAAGGAAAAAAAGAGTCCAGGAGAACTGGCAGTTCTTTAAAGAAGCAATGATGAGGGCACTGTCAAAAAGCAGTAATTCTTCCAGTCCATGTCTCATTGTCAGATGGTGGCACAGCACTTCACAAAAGATGTGAGCCTCCTGTGGGGAGTCTGGAGAAGATGTCTAGAAATATGAGGAAAATTAGGAATCACTGAAGGACCTTAAGCTATTTAAGTCTAGAAAAAACCAGACTGATTTGCAAAATGATGATAGTACTTTAAATATAAGGTACTGCAAAGTGAACGGGATTAACCAGTTAGCGTGAACATGGCTCATTTCGAATTGGCCAAGAATGCTCTGAACTTACAGCAAAAGAGGTTTAGTTTAGACATTAGAGATTACTTTGTCTGGCAAGACTAGTGAGGTGGTGCAGTGGAAATTCAACAGTCTCAATCTATTAACAAAGAGTTTTAAGAACAGCTTTCATCAATGCCTGCAATAAATGTTGTACATAATTGCCTCGGAGTAAGTGTGGAGCAGATGAGCTCTCACAGTCATTTCCTATAGCAGACTATTACTCCAGGACTCAGGAAGGCTAATTTTAGCCTAGAGATGCTAATTCCTCTTGGCTCTCTCCATAATCAGTAGAGAACAGCTCCTTTAGATGCAGATTCAGAACAGGACTATCCTCACTGGTGTAACTAACATGAATAGCCCCAACGGTTCCCAAAAGCTGAGTACACCCATCTGGTCCCCTCCCTCCACTACTGCCACAAATAGCTTCGTGCTCCTTCCAATCCACTTATGATCTCCACTTCCTGATCTCTTCAAATGCTAGACCTCAGCCTGTGAATACCATACAGAGTCACATGCCTTCTCACTCTTAACCCTGCTCCTTATTTCCTACTTCTGAACTAGCACAACTTACCAAGAATTTTTACAAAACATCTCAGACTGCCAGGGGTGTGTATGAGGAATGCCATGGTCTTAATTACAGCCAGGTCCATTATTCAGGAAGTGCAATTAACAGCATCACAAGTGTCCTTCATCTCCAATCTTTTTAATCAATGATAACTGATTGGCAGGTACTGGTGCTCTCTGTAATATTCCTTCAGGTTTGAAAAGTAGCCACAAGTCAGCAGTCATTCTTAAATACTTGCACAAGAAAACATGTGGTCTCTTTGCTTTGCAAAAAAACCTCAGAGCCTCTTCTAAATTAACTATAGTTTAGCAGGGCACCTTCCCCAATAGTAAAAACAAAACAAAAACATAATCCCTGACAGACAGAGGTCAACAATAACAACAGGCCCACAGCCACTCTCAGGTTTCTGCCAGTGATAGGGTTCAGCTTTCCCCATACTGGTTTCTTGCAGGTTCAGTGACGACAGAACATGCCCTTGAGCCACCGGCTTTCCTAAGAGTAGGCTGGCTGCAAAGGACGTTTTGCCCCGTCCTATCATGTGCAGATGCTTCAGTCTCTATTACATGTGCAGGAGTAACTGACAAGTGACAGGGATCATTCAGGGTGGACCACAGGCACCGCATGAATCTCAGATGCATGCATGCAACCCCCATCACTTCTCCTAGAAACAAGGAAAAAACCCACTGTGGCCACCTCTCGTTTCATAAATTGCTTTTACTTGTTAAGAAGCTCTTGGGACAGAGCTTGCTCAAACAACCCTCAGTTTAGAAATCGAGATTATACCTAAGGCCTTATAAGACAAAGCATAGTACAAGGTGATCCAAAGAAACACGCAGGTTTCAAAATTATGAGAAGAGTTAACATTTAAAGGAAAAGTACTGCTCAGCCTTTCGTATCATAGTCTGCTAACTCCAATGTTATTCAGCTTAATATCCTCTCTATCACTTGCTTCTGCCTTATAAACTACCATGCTGGGAGTGGCTACCCTGGGTGAGTGGCAGCAGATGACGTCGTAAGACAAGGCCACAGACTCGTACCGACACAGACAGAATAGACCCAGTACTGAATCCAGCTAATTTGCCATTACATTCCCACTAGTCTGCTGGAGGAGAAGAAGGGCTCTGAATATACTAGGGAGGCTGTAATGATTTGGAAGGAAGGAAGGAAGACGTTTGAATGATCAAGGAGGTCCACAGGTCACGAGTTCTTCCCTGGGAGATATGAAGCAGTATCTAGCCAAGGCAGACCACTGGACTGAAGTGATGTTGGCAGGAGAGACTTGAGGCTTGGCAGAGGGACTCAGCGATTCAAAAACTGTGGAGGGAGCAGAGTAAATGAGCAGCTACAAACCCACCCACACAAGAACATTAATTCTGAGTAAGATACCATGCAAAGTTAGAACAGCATACCTGCTCACAATCAGACAACCCTACTACGCCATAAGGAAAGGAAAAAAGAGCCTGAAAATGACAGAGAGAACATGCATTGCTCTGTGTAAAGTGCAGAGTGAAAGATAGGAGTGATGGTTTGCTGAAAACAGTAAGACAGCGGCCAGAGAGAACGAACTTGCTAAGAAAGGAAAGTGGAGCAGCGCTTGGTGAGGAGAAGGTACAGGCAATGGCCATTTTTATAAATGCCAGAACTAAGGGTCAAATAAGGAAGAGAGGTCAAGACGCAAGAGATTAATGACACAGTCATTTTAACCCCCTAGCTGGAAATGGGATACTGTTCAGAAAAAAAGTAAGAGCAGCAAATAGATACAAAACATACTAAGAAAAGTAAACAGACCAGCAAATGTCATTCAACAGACGCACCTAGTTTATTTTTCTGCTCATTGAATTGAACTCATTTAAACAAGTTAAAATTATGATAAATACTAAGACCCATTCTGCCTAAGAAAACCAACAATGCATTAACATAAGCCATGCCAAAAGAATACTGAATGCTCCATAGGAATGCTATTGAATAAGAATGAATAAGAAATATTGAATGCTCAGAGATTATTATCTTGATGATGCCTCTATCATTCATGTCATGACCAGAGCTGAATATTTCTATAGAGTAGCCCTGCGTACCTCCCAGCAAACTTCTGTTTCTTTCCTATTGCAAATTGTGAAGTTTTGTCTCAGTGTTTTAAAAATGTTTATCCGTGAAGGACAGATGATACGTCTTGCTGAGGTATATGATCCGTCATTCACTCTTCTGTAAAACATTCATCGTATTTACGTTTTTATAACAAAATTGTTTTGGAGCATTTTCAGGTGCTGGTCTACAGTTTTCCACACATAAATTTTGGACACAAATAGCAGCAGGATCAAACACTGTACTGGCATGTCCAGTAGTCCATAGTCATCAAGCTGCCAACGCTACTGCACCAGCAACGCCACCTGTAATTTAAGATGTGGACGTAAATAACCAAGGGTGTAAAAGTGGTCTGCCAGTTTGTTTCTGAATGTGAACGACACAGAGCAAACCACTGCAGTCCCTTTTCGGAGGTGATTTGGACTTGTCATGAACAAATTTCTCATGAGTTCTCAGAAAGCATGCAGACAACTGAATGTTAGCCAAAGCTCCAGCACAAAGGTAGGCTGAAGCACAGGAAGAGAAGTGTAATAGTAGCAATATATAATTTATTCCAATATCCCAGTTACACTTGTATCTGCTTTCATCTCTACCCAGATATTTTCCTGCACCTTATAAAGAAATGTCAAGCACATTCCTAATCTGGTGTTGAGTGTAATCCGACATTTGGAAAAGTTTGGTAACTAGAAGGTGAGGTCACATACACCCCTGAGAGAATCTGGATACTTCAAAGGATGGAGTTACCAAGCAAGCAGAAATTATTTTTGCAACTTGCACCACAATAACAATATCACATCTTTCTCCGTTGTTACTGGATGGAAAATAATCCTTATTCAAATACTGATCTTCAAAGACAGGCAGCCAGAGGTCCACAAGCAGATAGCAGGGCCTTTTCATTTAGCACCCAAAACCATGAAAAAATAATTAAAAAATACTATGTACGTTTCTAAAAGAGGAGGAAGAGACGTTCTCCATACAATGCCCCAAATAATAAGCTACATAGGAGGGGGAGAATGGTTGTTTATGATGGCAGAATAGCCCAGCTCCTTCCAGTGGGACCACAAAAATTCCAGTAGATCCAAAATCTTCCCCTGGTTCCCCCTCCCCACAGCCAAGCCTGACCAGCAATAGGGCTGTGGTCCTCACCTTTAACCCATCACCAGGTTCCTGCTCTCCCTTCCCTGAATACAGGCTCCTGCCTCCCTCCCTCAGCCCCCTGGCACGGGGGCTTCTCATACATTCGTTTTCAGTCTGGCCAGCACCTTTCACACGCACCCCGTGCTCTTCCCTGGTAGCACCTCACAGCACCGTGGGCCTTCCTTAGCCCTTTTCCCACCGGAGGCCAGCTCTACACGGACTCCGTCAGCGTTTCTTACCCATCCCTGTCTTCTGGCCCTTTGTGAAAGATCCCTATGCCACTTGATGAGAGTAAATCATTGTCATCACCATTTCTAGCCTGTCCTTCAGCAGAGATCAGATCACCTCCCCCTACTCTGCCACAGCTTCATTTCCATTCCCATCTTCCCTGCTCACAATTTCTTTTGTACAGCAGGCAGCTTTGAAACCTCATTTTTACCCCCTGACAGACAAAACAGCATGCTTTAAAGCGTTTCCCTCCACCATATTTAATCCAAATCCTTTAGCCTTCTGGGGATAAGTTGGTTTTGTGGGTAATTTGAGTAACAAGAGCACAAACATAATTGTCAACTGAGCCAAGCTGTTCCTGAGCTTTCCTCAGTAAAATTCCTGTCCTAAATCACAGCTCCCCGTGTTTTAGGAGGTAATTGCCCCCTCAACTCCCCCCGCCTTACAGCCAGGATGGGGTCTTACACCTGCCAAATAGACAAGAGATCGCAAGAACCAGAGGGTTCAAAATTTGCTAACAAGAGGGGTTACGAAGATGAACAGTGCCAGCCTGCTATAGGAATTCTAATAAATGAGATCAATCCAATTAATAATGGCCTTTATAATTTTTCTTTCAGATCTATTCCTTTAGTAGATGAAAAATTCTTTTCAGGAAAGATACTCCCAGCTTCTGGTTTGGAGTTGGACCCTTCAGTTAATATTTTTCTTTAAATTCCATGGCCTGTTTGCCTTCATTCCTGAGGACTTTTTTTTTTCAAAGTCCACGAAAGCTATTATTAAGCATTCATCCGAACACACACATTAGATCTTGTGTGCTGCCTTCTAGCAGAATGCTTTTAATTGAAAGGAAAACCCTGCCTCCTGCTAGGTTTGGGTGGGCTGCAATTAGTTCCATACTAGTTAGTTTTGCCAGAAAGTCATATAACTCTTCTACACAGGCATTCCCACTCTGGTCCAGCTGCAAACAATACGCTGAGTCAGCAAAAAAGGAGGCAAAAGGAATTTTTCATTGAATTAAGAATCCGGTCTGTCCTCAAATCTTATAAAATATGTGTTGGATTCCATCTGTCCTGGAGGATCCCCACTCTGATTGTGCCAGCTACCGGCACTCGCATGGGACCCGTGTGCCTGCGGCAGTACTGCAAACTGCCCCACCGCGAGAAGGCTTTGGACTCCATCGACCAGGGGCGACATCTTGCAAGCTAACGACGTGGGCCTGTGTGGGCAATAAAATACAAACGCCCCCTTATGCCTGAACCGCAATGCTTCTGTGAAGGAATGCTTCTTCTGTTCCTTACCTGCAAGGAGAACAAAATCCACTGCCCTACTAGTAAGACGCAGTGACTGAAGCCAAGAGCAAAGCGTGCAGAACATCTGAATTTTGGCAAATTCAGATGCAGACAAATGAAAGTTGGAGGAAACCTTTTTCTGGGTACTTCTGGTTTGTTTGAAGCCAACAAAGCATGAAATGGTCTTAACAGTTTGTTATGTTTTGGTGTAACATGAGGATCTAGAATCTCTTGACAAGTACAGTACGAGCTTGAGTTTCAGTTCACTGATTGGTGGTTTTCTGGATTCGTCCAAGAAATGTATTTAAACAGTATGTGCAGCGGAAACCATTTTAGTCATGAATGTTCAATGGTAAGCATCTGAAAGTGGACATCAGATAATAAAAACAACAGTTAAGTAATCCTTTATAATTTCCAAAGACAATTGTTGGAACTGGGAGATGTTTATCCTTGTACACGTGCCCAGGTATCTGCTAAGATTTTCCTATGTTCTAACAGAAATCCATGAGCCGCAGGCACATTCAGGAGCTCTCATTTGCCTTTACTAAACCTAAGAAACACTTATCTTGAAACCCATGAATTTTGGGGGGTTTCACATCCACTACTTGGATCGGCGCAGTCGGTCTTCTAACATGACGACTACCGCATAAAAATTCAAAATAGTGAGCCCATATTGAGGGCATTCTTTCACAGTCTTCTCTTGGCAGTAATAAAAGACACCAGCTAAATTCTACATTGTTAACTAGGAGTAAATGGAAAACCTCTTTTTCATGTGGGAAATGCTTTACGGAAAAACATTTTTATTTGAACTTTTTCCTTTGAAATTGTAGGTTTTCATCATGGGAAATTTTTTACAATTTTAAACGAGTGTTTTAGTTTCACTTTGACCTAAAATACCATTATTTTTTCACAAAAAAACCCAACATGCTAAATTAAAATAATTAAAAAATATTTCATTCTAAAACATTGATTCAATATAAAAAATACTTTTGGATGTATTTTCTGCAGGGAAATTGAAAATTTCCAGTGGAAATAAAGTAACACTATAAAAATTCAGCTTAAAAAAAATAGTATTTCTGGTAAGAAAATTTTCTGCACTAAATACTGTGGCCAACAGTAATTACAACTTGTCCAAAAGTCTGGGAAAGCAATAATGGATTTTTGGAACCTTTTAAATATCTCACCTAACACACTAATAATGTCACACAGTGGAACAGAGTGAAAGGATTATAGTGAAAGGTTTGTATCCCAACAGCACCTGAATATAAACAGTATGTTTGTTTAACTGACAACAGCTTCTTCCATACACAATTTTAAATTTGCAGAAAACTATAAATAGATAGCACTTTCACTGAAAGCATTCAATTAGCCAACTGGGTACTCGACTTTGTAATGTGGAGCAATGTGGAGTGATAATGAACACCATGTGTGTGTGATAATGGGGGTTGTAGAAAATAGATCTGGCCAGCTGAGTGAAAAGGAAATGCTAAAGAAGAAAAAATCTGAAGTCCAAGCCAAAACGAGTGACCTAGAGAAGCAAGTAAAGGTTTGTATTTGGGGCAGGCTAGAGGCCTGAGAGAGATCAGCAATTCAGCAGGGTATTTTTAAGCATATGCTCAAGGCCCTCCTT
>NW_009199124.1:0-7855 GCF_000690835.1 Fulmarus glacialis | reverse complement strand
CATATGCTCAGAGGTTAAGCATCAGCTAAAGTCTCATTGATGTCAATGGGTCTTAAACACATGCCTAGAGATACATATGTGCTGAAGTGCTTTTACAAATAAGAATGGACTGAGGATCAGGGCCTCAGTCCCCTGGCATTTCATAGCAGGCTAACCCTACAACCTCCTGGCTTTCCAAATTCTTCGGAGTAGATCTCATTTATTATACACACAGGACCAGACTTAAGCGTGTAAGAACTTGCATGACTGTACATAACTGCCATTGGCCCTTTGGTACTGAAATAAATAGGAAAGTACAGATACATTTATAAAACACCGGTAACTTCTACTGTAATTTGCCCAGAGGATTCTCTTAACGATAACAATGAAAGCATGAAATAAGGAGAAATGCAACTTTTGAGCAGGTCATTTAGCATTTCCATTACTGATGTAAGAAAACTTCCACAAGAATGAATTTAAAGATAAAACTGAATCTTAACTGGAACCTGACTTAAAAGAACTTATTTTGAAAGAGTACACGGTGCTCTTAATTTTTGTGCAACCAATGAACCAATGGATCTGTATTTCCTTGTGACCTTCTGTGCCTGAGTAGTCCACTTATCAACTGCATAGCTGACTGGGCATCACTGTAACAACAGAAAAACCACTTTCTTTGCCAATCCAAAGAAAGGCATGTAGGCAAACTGCAAAGCATTAATCTGCATTGATATAAATTTAGAAATCCACAACAATTATTCTCTGAATCTGAGATGGTTAGGTTAACATTATGAAAAAATCTTCAAAATTTTTAGATAAGTCAGATTCCAAGTATGGCTTCTCCTTCTTTCTCCTTCTTTAAAACTGCATGAAAATATACCATAAAGTGGCAAAGGAAATTATATGTCAGATTACTAATGATATTAAATATTTTTTCCATGCAGTTAATACAAGATTTGAAATTATCAGTAAAAATCCTTCCTGCGCATTTCAGTGAACCTGAACAACCACTTGGTCTCTGCATTTCGTAATTCTCCGAGGATAAATACGCTGCGGAGGAAATGGTCATAAAGACGTGCTGCAGGGCCAGCTGAAAACTCCTTTAGGTGGAATCCGTAAATGATGGCTCATTTTAAAACACCCTTAATGTGACAGGAGCAAACTGGGGTGCATCTGAGCAGCAGGACATTGCCAGAGTACTGCTGTGTGCAACCACCGCACTGCTCTTCTCCAGTGATGCCACAGTAGCAGTTACCACCCTACATAAATTACAGCAAAAAACTGACTTCAACAAACAAAAAAAGCGTATTTCTTCATTAAAATTTATCAAAGCAGGCAGAAAATAGATTGTAAAAGCCCAGTAATCAGCTTTACACGTGCGTTTTCCTTTTGTCACATGACTCTCATGTTTTAAACTGGAGAGCATTACTGTTTGGCATTTCCTGTAAATGCACTGAGGAAAAGCCACAGCAATATAGTATTTCTTCCATAGATGTTAACATTTAAAGACTCACAGAAGTGGCTAACGTTCAATTTCTGGTTAAAATTTGTTCACTTTCTTGCTTTGTTTTTTCAGATGAAGACAACCTGGTGAAAGCGTTCCCACATTCCTCTTTGCACTTTTGCCATGACAAAACTCAGCTGACGTAGGCAAATTCAAGTTCTAAAAACATATATTTTAGTCCAATTTTGTTTCAAGTTTCTGCCTCTTTATTAACTATGGAAGAGCACCTCTTCCTTCTTGCCCAAGCAAGCTGCTGGTTATCATTCCCATCCCTCCGGTCGGTCGAGTAACACATGACGCTGGCCTAGCATAAATACAAAACAGGTTCCTATGGAATCTGAAATACTGTTTGTACATCCTACCACTGACCACAGCGGAACAATGGCGTGCCAATGATACAGAAAAAAATAACTCTATTTGCTCGCTCTTTCTGTGCCTCTGTCTGAAATATACCTAGCTCCAAAGCTATTATTTATAGTTATGAGGTGACAACTGAGAGCTAGCAGTCTGCTGAGTGAAAAAATGTTTGCGTTTATCCTTTTTAGAGATATCCTATATATATACACACATACATGTGCAGCAGCTATTCATACTGGATAAGGAGATGTACCTAATCAACTACAGTGCTTACTCACTGGTAAGAAAAGAAAAGGAGTTATTTATTTTGTGCAAATTAAGTGACAAAACTTCACTTTTAAAGATTGTTTGAAAGGAAAATAATTTTTAAGCAAAGCCTACAGCGGCACTAGCATTGTTTAAAACATTGAGAAGCAGTACTGTAAGTTTTCTGTGAACACTTTTGCCTATTGTTTTCAATAAAGAAACCTCCTCTTCTAAGTTGCTTGCTAACAGTATGTTATTTTAAAGTCAAACTTGAGCAAAATCTTTACACTTTTCACAGAATCACAGAAATGTTGATGTTGAGGGGTCTTCTGGAGGTCACATAGTCCAAATGCCTGCCTGCAGGACTATCACCAGCACCGGACCAAGTCAGCCATCAGTTTTGTTTAGTCAAGTCCTGAAAACTTTCAGGGATAGATATTCCACCTCCTCTCTGGGTACGCTGCTCCAATCCTGCACTACCCTCCAAAGAGAAAAGATTATTCCTAACTTCCATTCTAACCTCCAAAGCCACAATTTGATGCTGTGGCCCCTTTTTTGCCATTTGAAACTATCAGGAAGGGTTTGGCTTCATCATCTCCATAGCTTGCCTTCAGGCAGTTGCAGGCTATTAGACTGCCCCATAGCTGCCTCCTCACCAGGCTCGCCAAGCACAGCTCCCTTCACCTTTCCCTAAAAGGCATGTCCTCCAGGACTCTGACCGCCTTGGTAGCCCTTGACTGGGCACTCTCCAGCATCTCTACACTCCCAATGTTTCAACCAACCTCAGGCATCACTTCTGCAGTACTGATGAACAGGATGATCTCAGCTTTGTCAGGATTGCTCGAAAGATTGTCACTGAACAACCCCTTTACTCTCCTTGGGCTCTATGGATCAGCTCTGCCAGGCCCAGCTGAGGCAGTCGAAGACACCAGTGCCCCACCGTGTGCCTTTCCCCAATCCCAGAGGTGACCACCCCTAGCGCTGAGATGGCAGAAACCGGTGTGCCCCAACACCCCTCTTGAGTTACCTCTGCTCTGGGGACAGCAGAGGGTAGCAGACTACAGGGGCTATAATGGCTGCCGTCACCACACCTAAATCCTTTGAAGTCCATTTTCAGATGGACTTTATCTCTGAATTTCAAAGAGTCTTATTATTCCTGGATCATTTTTCCCCGTGAATGGATCATTTCAAGGAAATATAAAAAACAGTCCTATGATCAGATGCAGTGTAAGTCCTATGACTGCTGCCCTTGATTTAAGAGGAGCAAAAATCCCTGCAGAACTCTTTCCAGCAGGCGGGCATTTAATAAATCTTGTGAAAGTGTGAGGAAAATATGAAAAAAAAAGGAGAGACTGATAAGAGAAATACTTTCGAAATGGACAGTCAACACCAGACAAACGTCATTTTCTAGCCAAGTAATCACAATTGCTCTCTGTCATACTTTCCCATGGGTAAAAAAAAAAGTCAAAACCAAATACGTAGTAATCTGCAAGTCTGGACCACAGAAAACCTGTTGTACTGTCCTTCTAAGGGAAGGTTAGAATTGATGTCAAAACAGGAGGGCTGCGCTTTTCTACTCACACAAAGCTTAATGGTCCACATCAGTTCTTGGCCCCTGACCGCATGGATCTTGAAACATGTTGGGTATTAACCCTCTCATGAG
Source organism: Fulmarus glacialis (assembly GCF_000690835.1). Lineage (NCBI taxonomy): Eukaryota > Metazoa > Chordata > Aves > Procellariiformes > Procellariidae > Fulmarus > Fulmarus glacialis. The sequence continues at coordinate 4,109 of NW_009199124.1, read as the reverse complement.
TACCATGGCTGGTTTGGCCTCTTCATCAACCGTTTAGCTGTGTACTTCCCTCCTTAAGGTGGGAGAGACAACCACTGAACAGAAGAACCACATTCTAATAGCCTTGATTCCACCCAAATCTCAGTTCTCCACATATAGGGACATTCAGTCCATGTTTCCTATTGGCCAAAACCAACTCCCCTCCCCTGTTCCTTTAGGTATCTCCCTGCTCGGTGTCTTGTTTAGACTCTCTGGGTTGCTCTCCAGAAGCTGTCAGAGCTGCCCAGCTCCACATAGGCTAGGCAGAGGGGCTGAGATGGGATTTAGACATCTGACTGTGGCCTGAAGCAGAGAGTCCACGTATCTTGCCAACAGGTGACAATTGCTTGGTTCTGCTCACCCTAGCCATCATGCATCCTTGATCCAGCCAAAAACTCACTCAGTCCACGGGCTATCTGTGCCTACGAGCTTCCAGTAAACCTTTGGGAGCACAGCATACACACACACACGTACACTCCTCAGGCAGCTCGCCGTGAATGTGCCAGGCCATTAAAAATGTTTCTTTTTCCCAGCTTGGAAACATTTGACCTGCTGAAGAGAAATCAACCTTTGGCATGTCCTCCCTTCAGTCCTCCCAACCCACACTTTGTTTTCATACTCTTTGCTATCAGTGAAGACATTTTAACAAGGCACGGAAAAGTTCTGGATGAATTTGCTTAGTTAAAAGCATTTCTGAATCTACACTGTAAACAGAGAGCTGACTAAACAGCAGTACTTCCTAAAACCCCAAGTACTCAACAGTAAGTTACATCCAGGAAACAAGACAGTTTTAGTCATAAAAAACAACTCTACTTGCATATTGGGTATTTCTGTCATCTGTATGAGACAGAGTAATAAGTAATCAGATCTCTTTTATGTTATTTGCCCATTGCCTTAGCATGCAGATGAATTCTAGAAAAGTAAAATCTAATTTAAAAAGACTATTATGACAATATGAAGGAGACAACTTTCCCTCTTGCACTCCAGCCAACTTAAAAAATACCTCTGGAACTGCCTGCCTATGTTAGCTTTCTAGCCATCAGCTGACACAGGATGGCAGTGGCAAAAGCCAGCAAATTCTCTCCAGAACTCGTCTGGAGAACCATTGATTTGGGCTGGGATTTAGGATTTTGGGTCAAGTTAGATGTCAACCCAGTTTGTACTGCTATGGCAGCATAAGCAATTTCAACATTGTTGAAACCACATGGACACTGAAGCTCAAACAGCAGAGAACTGGAGCTAAACTGAATGGCACAACAGATCTCTGAATACACAGTCCAGAACTGTCTCCCCCAAAAAGATGCAACAGGATGTACCCATTAAAATGAAAATCTTTTGCTGGGTTCAAGCACCAGCATCAGTGTCAGATAAAGCACAGATGGGAACACTGGGACGAATACAGAGCCCAGACCAGAGACCAAACGAGAACCCTATCCCTGAGGTCTTGGATCTTACATGTAAGCAGTGCCTGCTGTTCCCTCCGCTTGGATACGTTCCTATTTCTTGCATATCCCTCTGTGCAGTCTTGACACTGTTACAAGGAGAGTGTGTATAACCAATTGCATGAAGTTGCCTATTCTCAAGGAATAAACATGTTCATACGCTGTGGGGCTGAGGCTGGAGGAAAAAAAGGTATGACAGGTTCCCCCCACTTTCCATGCCTGTCTTAGAGTCAGGGGTTGCCATCAGGGCTTGTAAAACATTAGTAAACAACATGCAAAGCTTCTTACGGGAAAAAAAAAACAGAAAAACGTTTTGGTAGTTGATTTGTTGGTTTTGTAAGCATTCTGTTGTAAACTCAGAAATCGAGCTGTTTTCAAGTTTTTGCTTTTGCAAGGAGAAAAAATTGCTCCCTTTCAAACAGAGGATAGAAGTGCATTGAAAAAAAAAGAAATGCATACTTTACAAATGTTTCTCACAGGAAAAAAAAAGACACTCCTACAAAAGGACATATAAGGCAAAATTTGCAGGGGTAAGACCATATGAAATGAAATATTAAAGCTTACCACACTTCTCTGCTAAGCACACACCTAACCTATCTGACTGCCTCTCCTCTCACGTACAGCCAAATAAGCTGCTCCTAGGTGAATGTTAGTAAGAACATACTATACTATACCAGACACAGCATCTTGACCCGGACTAACACTCTTATATGGATGCTAAGGACATTGCTAAAGAAACACAGACCCTATTGTTAATCATTTCTTTTAGCAAACATCCTTCACAGCCTGAGCTAAGCACTATATTAAATTGTGAAGAAATCACTAGAACTACTATGCTGCAAGTGACTTTTAAGTCAAGTGCATCAGTTATACGGTATTTAGCACTGTGCTGTAAAGGGTGGTAAATGGAGGTGTCATAAATATCTGACTTTATCATCTGTTGACTCATAATCCAGATGCCAATGGGATATAAATCATGTAAAGCATGTTTCCAGATTAGGAAAGTCTGACTGTTCACCATTGTTCTAGCAAACCATTTTATTTCTTTGTAGGATCAGGAGTGCCCTCTGATGGTCAGTATCTATTACTGGGAAGTAAAAGTTGACTGGAAAGTGGCACATCCTAAGTTGTCTATGCAATACAAAACGTTCTCACTTCCTGCACTATATGTTTATGGTCTTCTCTATGCTTCAGTATTTCGATAACCAACCTTGTTTTGTTGGAAATAATTTTTTGCATATTTCTCTTTCCATTTCAGTTATTTACATTGAAATTTAAGGGTGCACACACACACATATTAGGGATGCAGTCAGAGAACTGTTTATGCATACACCTAGTTTTAAAAGAAGTAAGTTGAAAGAAATTTCAGACATTTCTATAGTAGGCTCTGAGAAAGGCCTTGAAAGGTTCTGACAAATTCAGACTCCTGGAAATTCGGATATTCAGCTGAACGTCAGAAAACAGGATATAACTGGAAAAAACAGGCAAGCTCTCTGAAGAAGTGCTTATGTGCCCAAGAGCTTGTACGTATTTTTCCAACTATATAAGCTAACCCAATAAAATATGTTAACTCTCTCTACAAACCTTGCCTCACTTACAGCCTTAGAATATCACATCTGCAACAGAACTGTAAGAAAACAGGAAATTCTTTTTCTTCCCCTCACCTGTGACTCTATCTGTCCTTCAGGTATTCAGTATCCCAGGGTCACTTACAATTTTATCACCTATAATATCAACCGTCCTTTCAAAACAGAGTTGGTAGCTGGAAGAGAGCCACAGACTTGGAGCTTTCTGTGAAGACAACCACTATGCCCACTACATAATAGATTCACGTCTCTCCCTTCAACTGAAGGAGTAGCAGGACTGGAGCTAACACCTTTGGTGAGACAAAATCCCCCTGAACTGGTATCAACTGCACACTTTCCCTATTATACACTGGAAAAGAAAATGCAAATATCCAAACCCTTATAACATTCATAAACTGCATCTTAGGGTTAATACTAGTCTGACCACCTGAAAACCCTTAAAAATAGTCAGGCAAAATACTAAGAATGGCACATTGTTTAATAACTTACAAATGCAAATACCCACAAGTTTCAGTGCAAAAACCAATTCCTTAGACTTGCAAAGGAGGACGGATGGCATCAAGCTGGGGAGCAGAGGGTTGTGTGCATTTTCTTTACTTTTCTGTCGCCGCTGCTGATGTGCAAAGGCAGCAGCCATTTTGTTCCTAGGTCTGTTGCACTGTTAGCAAAGAAAGACACACAAGCTCTGCTCTCACGGCTACTTTATCGTTGTTATTTTTGTAATCTAAACCAAATGTCATTTTCAGATTTTCTCTCTGACGATGAAAGCAGAAAAGAAGATAACGGCTCCGGATGAAAGAGACCAGCAGCAAGCCTTTTCTGTGCCAGCTTTTACTCCAGTTTCACATCTACTGCAGAACCCTAAATATTTTGAAGTACGGCAATACTCGGGAATTATGACTGGAGTGTCCCTCTTCCACCTGGGCTGAGGTGGAGAGAGAGCTGAGACTCAGACTGGGATTAGCCCGACCCTGACCCGGAGTATGAGGCATCTCCTCAGCAACATCCATTTCGAGAGATCTCTGGCCCTCCTGGGCGAAGCCCAGCAGCCCGGCTAGCCCCC
>NW_009199123.1:0-9329 GCF_000690835.1 Fulmarus glacialis | reverse complement strand
GGTCCCTCGCGCGTCGTTCTGTGGGTTATGGAGCGTGTACGAGCCCAGGGCTCCAGCGCTGATGGCCATGACTTCATCACTCGGGGACTGCCGCCACTTGTTTTAGCAGGCTTCTGGAAATGGACATTTTACAGAACAGAGTTCTGGATTTTTTCCTTACGTTAATAATACACACCAGCTTTGATACTATCACTGAGCAGGTCTAGATACATACGCACACAGAGGGCTAATTTATAGTTGGCTATGCATATGTATACATACATAATTTAGCTCTAGAAAGCTGCATTTAGCTCTAGAGAAGGAGCAAAATAAGATGATGATGCAGGAGTTGTTTTTTGTTTGTAATTAGACTTTTTCTGAGCCCAGTAGAACAGTTACAAAAATGCTACACCAAAACTAAAGTAATTGGTCAAGGTTTGGAAGATGACAACGAAATCCATGCTACCTCAAGTATAAACATTTCAGAGAAAATTAAAAACCAATGAATACAGGGTGGATTTTTTTTGTTCTTAAGGTATGAGCAAAAATACCATGCTAAGGTTATTACTTTGTCTCCATTATTGTAACCGTCTCCTATCTTCCTGTCCTCAAAACGCCACTTTGAAATCTCCAGTCAGTTAATAATGTCATTATTCTGGCCAAACCACTGTCTCAGTTTCTAAAACTCTTTTGCAATTTCCTGTTCTTCAGTCTCACATGCAAGCTCTTTGCCCGCACCTCTCAAGTGCTGTACAGCTTCCGTTCAGGTTCATATCCCACATCATCTACCTTCCACGGCCACAAGCAGTAGCAGCCACCTGTTACCTCCTTTTCCTTCTTAATCTCTTTCCTGCTATAGATATATTTTTTTTTTCTGCTCTAAATCTTTTCCCACCATCTCTCCTTTGAAGGTTACGTTTCCAGAAGTCTTTTTTACCTTCGTCAGTGGGATTTTCAGACCTAACCATTCCTCAAAGTGCCTGGCCTGTATTAGGTCCTGATCTTGCTGTGGAATGCAAGATGATCATTAAATGCTCATTTACACGTTACGCAGATGTCGTAGATCTTATACTGCAAAATTCTGTGGCTTGAACAACGTTTTAGTGTTAATTGATGTTGCAAAACTGTATCACAATCATAATGTGAATAATATTTTAACTTTGATACCAAAGATTGAGAGGAATATTTTATCAAGCCATTGAATACAATACTCTTACTCCTCAAAACCCCACAATAGTCCAAAGTTTCCTATTTTGCCAACTACAGAAATAATACTTTGACAAGAAAAAACCTGATGTTTGTCCAATACATTTTCTCAAATGCTTTTTTCTGAACCACTGATAAGGAAAACACTTTTTCTATCATTTTTTACTACAACCACCTGTAATTAATGTACGGATCTACAACACCATCATTTGTGTGAATCCAGAAACAGTATCTGTTTGCAATCTGGATGCAAGGTCATCACTTAAAATAGTGTTTCTGTGCTCAAATGATGCTAAATGTTTTTGTAAAATATCAAAGCACTCTGGCTTAGGTCCCTGGATTTGTTGCATTGTTTTGTCCTGTGTATGATCAAGTGAGGAAATCTGAAAACACAGCTTTCAATAAAATGGGATAGTAAATCTTTGGGTGTATGCATAAACCTCAGTTAGCAGTACTGATTGTACAACTGCAGTGTAATAAAATCTACTTCCTCTTTTGCTTCTGAAACCCAAAGCCCATCCAAATAGATGTCCTCAGGTGAGCATTACACATCAGGAAAGTTAAATGAATACATAGTTTACATGCTGGTAAATCAATAATACCAGAATAGCTAAACTTAAATGTAATGACTTTGAAGAGGAATGCAGAAAGTTGACCTGCAAGCTGAACTAAAATACAGAAGCCTCAAAAAATTACATGGTAGACTAGATTCCCTTCTTAGTCATACCAGCTCTGAATTAATTCTACTTAACAAAATCTTTGTATTTTGACTGATATAAGAGAATAATCTGGCCTGGAATGCTTTTTGTATATTGCTTACCTTATGAATTGGCTTGGTACCTGTAGAAAATGCAAGTCTAAATTAATACAAGTCTAAATAACCTTTAGATACTTTTTTTCTACCTTTAGGTACTTTGTATCTGTTTCACCCAGAAGTCTAAATACAGTAGGGAAGTTCATTTAAAACAATGTTTTCACGCTAGCATAGGAAAAAAGCGTTGGCCAAGATTTTCCACGATACATATGTTCATACCCCAAACCCATATATACTTATAATCCAACACCTAAAGTTGCCAAGCACCTGTAACTCTGTGGAAGGAGGAAGAATGCGATGGCCGTATCGTTTAAGGCATATGCAGCACTACGTTTAGTTGTCCCGCGTGCAAAGGCAGTGGACAGCGCTGCTGTTGGGCTGCCTTTAAGTGCTGGCGGGCACGCGGGGCACCGCTAGGTGGCGCTCTGCGCTCGCGTGTGGCGGCAAAGGCGCGGGTGACCGGAACACGAGGGGCGCGGGGTGACAGACAGAGGTGATCGGGCCCAGCGCTCCTCGCTGCAAACAGGTGTGACGCTGGCCTCCCACCGAGGTCCCAGTAGTTCTGTGGTACTTCTAACAAAAGAACTTTGAAAAATAACCTATGTAACTGCACGAAACGTTACCTGACTTGATAACCATCGATACTAACATGACTTTTTCTCTCTAAAAATGCAAAGGTGAAGTATGGTATTTTCTCTTTTTCAAAGCTAAAAAGCAGAATTTCAAGCACGGTTAAAAACCTGAACCCCTGAACATCTTTTTTGTATTTTCAAGTGCAATTCCTTTGTGATTTGTATACTAGAAGAACATACTATCAACACTTTATAGAACAATCTAAGTAAAAATAAAAGCAGGTAAGTAGTAAATTTAGATTTTCTGTTTGTTTGGTTGGTTTTGTTTTACCTTTGTGAAAATGGTGTACCCTCTGAAACAGGGATTATTTTAAATTTCTCCATGCTGGTCTCTATTTGCATAATTACTGAATGGTGAATGTGGAATTGCTGGTAACAGGACATACCCTTTCAGTAAACCAAGAGAGAGAAATTATCAGATCCCTAAAATATGTTGATAAACATACAAGAATATTTTTAAATGGCTGTTTTCATTTTAAATACATCTATGAAGCAGTGAATGGAAGAAGGTTATTTCACAGTGCACAACAATAGAAGTTGTCCATAAGGAGGAATACATCACGTCACAGTTCTCTCATCATTCTGAAGGACAGTAGTACAAACAATATCAGAGTAAACTGTTAGGAATTTATATTTTCTGGTAAGGCTAGAGCTATTGAATGTCTCTGTCCCTTCTTGCTAGGTAATGCCAGGTACATGCCAGAAAGGCATTTAGTTTGGGAAGGCCTCCCTGAAACTTAATACCTGAAATGCTAGTTCCCATACAGGCCGTCATAGCTTGACAGAAAATGCTGTCCAGATCCGTGGTTCCCGTAACACGTGCTGGAGTATGGGTATCCTGAGCTGCTTTGGCACACTGCTCCATTTGGATTTGAAAGCAAGTACCCTTTTTCTCAGTTTTGCCCAGATTTACCTTAGCACAAGACAAGCCTGCTAACAAAGTATAAGAAGGAAAAGATCAAAATTAGTAAAGATTAATTAGAAGTTCAGTTTTTTTAGTAACAAGATTGGAAACAAACAGCAAATCAAATACAACCCCCCCTTCTAGCTTACACTTAACAGTGTGATATTTCTCTAGTTTCTTAAAACCAAGCATAAGCTGGAAACTTTTTCTTATAGTACTGTCAGTTACAGATGTTGTACTTATTTTTCCTAATGTTTTTCTTACAATGAAATTGCTAGAATGGATGTAGCTACAGATGCACCAACATAAAAATGCTTTTGACTGCATATTTATTTTCTCTGCGGAAGAGATAAGACGAAACAGGCTAACTGCATCGTCAAAATTTGTTATTTAGTTCTTAGGGTAGAATCTTAGCATCTACTGTTGGTCTCTGCTCAGTCAGCAGCAAAAGGGTAAATCTTCAACTGCAAACTCACTATTATAACAGAGGAGCAGAAATATTATATTTATTTATTCCCCATAGGAAGCCTCCTATCTTCCTAGACTCATTTCATATAAAAAAGAATACATATGTATATAATATTAGGACATTTTTATATTTGCATGGCTGTTAGTGTATTTAACAACATGAGGGATTGTCTGTATTCGTGGTTCCTGAATAGCAGAAGCTATCAATGGCTAATTAAAGATCACATCATAGCCTTCAAACTACACTTTCTTCAGTATGTCTCACATTGTGGAAAAACTACATTAAACATCTAAATCTGAACATATTTCAGATTCCTTAATTTATGAGCTAGAAGCCTTAATTATTGTGAATCCAACTGTGCAGAATTCAGAACCATGAAACTTCTAAAACTGATTTAAAGTAATTTTTATAATTTCTTATTTATTTGCTTACCTAGTAGCTCTTATCTGAATGGTGAGAATTACAGTTCTAAGATGAATTTTGATTCTGCACAGTATGATTTTGGAATTCCCCATTTTGAGGAGAGGAAGGGCTATTTCATCAATAAATTTTTAAAAAAGTTGGATACTTGAGTCTGACTGCAGGCTTATAATGTCAGAATAAATCCCATGAAAGAAGTCTTAGCTGCCAATCGCACTGTTTTTCTACTTATGGGAATACTTGCTTATAGGGTAAAATATCCCAGAAAAGATAAGTGGTTGAGAGGCACTCAATTTGTTTGTCACACATTTTGAAAATATGTTCCATGGATATCAAAATCATATGAATCCTCTGCCTTGTAAATGCTAACACATAAAATTAATCTAAAAGCTACAAATCCATACAATTTACTTAGATATAGACATTTTCTAAACCAGAACCTATATTTAGACCAGAGCCTATATTTAATTCTTACCTACATATGTCTACTGATGAATTAAAATTCCTCATTTTATATTTTTTACAGCCATTCTTTGATGATTTTTCATAAGCTGTTAATTAGACTTACAGCTGTAATTACTATTTTCTTATGAATAAGATATTTTTATTATTATTTTTTGCAATAGCTTCCTTTCGTGGAACATTTTGAATCATAATCATGTAAAACAGACTTTCAAACAAATATGTACGTAATCTCACACTCTCAAGAATAACTAAGATTACAGAGTAATCAGATTAAAGAATCTTTCTGAAAAATCAGTTTTGCAGAGAATAGTCATTAAAGCGCATCTGTCTGAGACAACTTTGGCAAATCAGTGAACACAGTCCATGTAAACAACCTTTGATCAGCAGTTTCCACAATATCATTATGAACTCCATTTTTTGCTGTAATGGTATGATATGATGAGTGAAAGGCAGACCAAACCCAATTCATAACTTGATTTTCCATCTGAAAATTAATTTGTTGACTGAAAAATACCTACATAATTTCAGAGATGATAAGACATAATAAAGTAGGACTGTTTTTTTCTCCACTCACACCTTGAGCCAGATTTCTACACAAAAGTCACTTTCCTCCTTTCATCTTCTTATTACTTTCCTGGTAAAGTGACATATTAAGCAGGTATGTAAGTGGTTGGTAATTTTAAAAAGCTTCATATTTAAAAAACTTAGTGTATGACTGATCAAAGAACTGAATATGAAGAGTAAAGACTGGAGAGAGAGAGGGTGAATATGCAAAGGAAGCTATCACATTTAGTGGGAAACAGCTATGAAAAGCCACCAAAGATTGTGTCTGCCTAGCTCAACTAATACAGTTCCAAATACAGACGATTTAGGCTCTCTAGTCCAGAACATATCAGTAAGAATTAGCAAGATCTGATACTTAGAGAAATAATGCAGAATGTCCTCTCTATGTGAGAAAGAGTATCACATCAGACCAGTTAAACCTCACAGCTCTAATATGAGACTTCAAAAGTTTACGCCCTCTGTCTCTCTTCAGCTAAAAAAACCAAACACATCTCAACCATATGAAACAGTACTGGGCTCCTCGCTTCAAAGGCAGAAAGAAAAAGCAGGATATGAACATGTCATCTAGTAAACCCCCATGCAGAAAGAAATGTGCTTAAATAAATGGCATGCCACTTAGCAGCTCCTTATATCCCACGCTTCCAATCCACGCCATAACATCCTGTCTTCTTTAGGGCTCATCCAACCCCCTGGTGAGCCACTCTCGATTACTAGCTGCCCTGTCAGGCAGTCTAACGTGAGGTTGGTGACCTCAGTGTTCAAATAAATGAGAAGTTTGTGAGAAAGATTGTTTCTGTTCCTTCCATCCCTCCAAATAGAAACTATAGCCAATGCTACCTACTCAGGGTTTATAACTCGGGACAGAGAAACTCGTTTGCATACGTAAAGGACTGAATGAAAACTCAGAAACACTCCTCTCTCCCCCCCAATTTTTGGGGGGTTCTATATTCTGTATATATATTTCTGGCTTAAACTAAACAGAAATACTATAGACAGTGTATGATCTTAGAGGTCTTTTCCAACCTTAATGATTCTATGATTCTATATAAAGAAAACAATTACTACATTTAGCTCTCTCTAAAGCTAGACTGAACGCAAAGAGAAATAAAAGACTAACAGCCTAGCATCTTCCCACAGATTTGTCCTTAAATTTTTAGCCAACACAAGCTGAGCTGATGGGTGGTGTGCGAAAATAGAGTAACATTTTCATTCCACTGCAAATGGATTCCTTGCAACGAGCAAGAGAGAAGCAAGGAGAACACTGGCTCACATGACTGACTATCTTGGAAATGCAATTGGATTCAAGATCTGGCTATCTTCAGTTACAGCTGAAAAGCCTCAGAAAAACAAACATTGGTAAATGGAAAATCAAATATCTGCTCAGTAGGAAGTGATCTAAAGTCAAATAAGGTTATTGTGAGCTTCTACTGCATCATTACCAAGGCATAGAAACTTCAGTCTGCCTCCCAATTCTGACTATTCACAACTAATTTGACTAGTCACAAATTAATGTTTTAGAGACATTACAGACCAATTAAAAGTATTGACAAAATTCCTGTTAACTGGAACAAGATTTCAGTTGAGATACATCATCTATGAATAAGAACTTATGCTGGCAAAAAACTCTTCAATAGAACATCTCTGTCCATATCTGTTTCAAGTGTTTTATTTTTTTGCTGAATTTTGGTAGCTTTTCTATGCCACCTGCAACCTTTTCTTTGTAGGTTAGTGTAAGTTAACTACACTGTTAGTGTAGTTCAGTTCTTCCATTCAGTTCTTTCTCTTTCCTCAAGGTACTGTGATTCTCATTTCATTCAGTCCTATCTTCTATCCATTTGACAGTTACCAAACAAGATGTTGGGAAGTTTAATTTTTCTTTTTTTTTTTTTAAGGGACACAAGGGACATAAGTAGTGTCTCTTCCGTTTCGAAACGTGGCTTGGCTGTTTGTGGTTTCCCTTTATTACATAGCATTTCATTCTTAAAAAGCAAGAGTGTGAACTGAGATTAGATTTAAACTGAGTATTTCCAAACATCATAAGAATTCCTCTATCAAATAAAAATTTCATCTTAATTATCCTTAATAATTTCCACTTTGCAAATATAAGGTCCCTTAATGCCTTCGGAAAATGAAGATTATGAGAAAGAGACTATACGAAGATAATCATATCTCATTTTGCAGAATTTTAAACACCTTCTTTCAGATAGTAAATCTAATGTTAATTAATAGCAGGGTATAATATTAGATTTCTCTCTCTTATGAAAATCCTGGATAGAATGTTCCCTGATGCAGTATTTTCTGTGTTATTTTATATATCGGTTCCAATTTACAGCTGAGCATATTGCTGAAAAATGTCAAGTAACTTATTCAATAGCTAAGCAAAGAGCTACTGTTACAATTGAATTACTTTTCATTATTTCAGTGCAGACTGTGTAATTATAAATTAATTTTTCTTTTCAGTACCTCTGAAAATCCTGCCCACCAAAGTTTTGAACACAGGCAGGTACTTTGGGTATTTGGGCTGGAGGGAAATTCCCCGTCTTCTTTAATGTATGACAACCTCAGTCTGTGTGTATGTGTATGCACAAGTTTGTGTATACAAATGCAGAGAGTGCTAATCCAAACACACCAATACCTTTTTAAGTAATTACAGCAGCTGCACACCAAGCTAAGCACTGTATTTTTAGAAAAACTCATGAATACACAATTCAATATCCTATCAACTTCTAAAAACAATTTGTCTGAAACTAAGATATCTCTACAAAAAATATAGGCAACAATTTCTTTTTTAACACTGTTGCTACTTCCGGTCGTGAATTGCATAAGCATGCTCTTAACAAGGAACATGCAACAGATTGTATACAAAATGGAGAAAGCGAGCCAACGTTAAAACAATAGTAACACAACAGCTGTACTTCCATGTGAGAAAACTATTAAGCATACAATAGTTAACATTTCTTCCAAACACTCATTACACTTCATAAAGCCAAATCAGCCACCATGACAAAATAAGCGTATTTAGAGTTAAGATCTTTTTAATATTAGGGATTAGAAAGGATCAACAACCACCATAAGGACAGGAAAATTAAACTCTCCTTCCTTCCTCTCTCAGTGTTTTCGTGATTAATCTGAAGTAAAGATTTTGTTTCAAAACAATCTTTAGGGCTTGGTGTTGAAGTTTCCTGCAGCTGGCCTCTTTAGAAATCTGATTTAAAGCCTACCTACCATTTAATTAGCAGAAAATATTTTGAATCTGCTCCTATTGACTAAAATGGCATGGAATTGGTCAGGCCTAAAATTAGCTAAGTAGGTCTGTACTTTTTAAAAACACCCTCCCTAAAAAACAAACAAAACCAACAAAAAACCACAACAACACAAAACAAAAAAAAACCCAAAACCTGAAACAAAAAAAAAAAACCCCAAAAAACAAGCAATCAGGCAAAATAAAGTTCTTTACAACTGGTAATGCAGATTAATATTTTGATCTCACTATAAAATTATTCCTTACCAAACTGTGACAATAAATAATATCTTTATATCCTTTATATAAAGAACTTTTACAAGTCATATGGCACTTCTGCATCCTTGAATGGATGAGGTGGGAAGGGTCCTCTGGAGATTGTCTGGTCCAACCCCCCAGCTCAGAGCAGGGTCAGCTGGAGTGGATTGCTCAGGATCATATCCAGCTGGGTTTTGAATATCTCCAAAGATGGGGAGACACCACAGCCTTTCTGAGCAACCTGTTCCACTACTTGATCACCCTCACAAGTCCTTCAGTTTGATGATCTGTCTATATAGGCTACTGTGCAGTAATAGCAACAGCTGGTCTGTAATCAACAGCTATTTGGGTCATAGAATCGTAGAATCATTAAGGTT